>NW_010424432.1:0-8670 GCF_000710305.1 Buceros rhinoceros silvestris
GTCTGTGAAGCCAAGCCATGATGATGATGACTCCAGTACTGCAGCACAATGTTGTAGACTTTGCCAGATATTCTAAAATTACCATTAGCACAAGCACAGATAAAGGTAAAAATCAATAATTTGTTAATACGATCCAGACACATACAAACGCTTCACAAAGAATTTTTCAGTGACTCATGGAGAAAAATATAAGTAACTGATGTTTAACTGCTGTTACTTTGAATGGGCTATTTCTCAACTTTTCCTTGGAATCTAGTTCTTCTGTAAGCCCTTCATTTTCAGTTTGCTTTTACAGAAGATCATTGCAGTCTGTGAGCCTATTTAACTTATGTACACAAGCTTCTCTGGGGGGCCCTGAGATTAAAATTTCTCCAGCATGCACACTGTCATGCAGTAGTCCTAAGAGTATAAATTAGTTAGGACAGCTAGGAGCTCAACTTTATCCCCCACTCTTAGGGTTTTTGACTTGGTGATGCCTCTAGGCATGGTGGGATATAGTGATTGCCGATCCAGAGCACACGTGGAATCTCATAACCACAACCCTGGGACTGACATATTCCGACAGTACACTAGCTAACCTGCAGGACAAATTAGGACATAAAAATAGCCTGGAATTTTTTGCTTCTTCTCATGTCTAATCAGATTATTAGTAAAACAGAATAATCACCGCTGATATAAGAAGGGTTTTTTTCAGATTCCTGAAGCATCCCAGGTTCTTTCTAACATCAAGAATCTATGGATTTTTCCAAGTCAATGCAAATGATTGCAATCATCCATTGCATGTGTTTTATCTGTTCTCACGTACCTTCCACTCCAAGTATATTACTTGGAGTGTCATTTTTTGTCTTTAACATTCCTTTCACTGAGGAACTGCTTGTCATCAAGTCAGTCTCCCAGTTAGGATGCAGAAAGGATGTTAACATACTTCAGAAGTCAAAAAGTACACTCAAATAAGTGTAAGTATTTGACCCATGGCTGTTGGGACCAAAGGTTAGAAATAAAGAACAAGGCAGTATCTGCCATACAAACACATTTACACAAGGGATGAAGAAAAATTAAATTAAATCTCTGTTCAGACCAAGAAGGTGCAAATCTGAGAATGATTTGCCTTCATTCTTGGGTTTTCAAGGCTCAGCTGGATAAATCCTTGAGTAACCCAGTCTGAGCTATGTGTTGATCCCACTTTGTTCAAGAGGTCGGATTAAAGACATCGTCAGATACTCTGTGACATGAATTATCCTATGAACCAAAGCATAAACCAAAAAGCATTCAATCCCTAGTGGAGTTTTAAATTTTGTGTTGTAATAACTACCATCAATCAAATAAAAAATATCTGCAATTTAATCCTCCTCTCTCCAGGTATATTGTTCTATTCTTCACACCTACTGGCCCTAGTTCTCTACACCATTCCTCTAGATAGACACTCTCACATCTTAGATGGTCCAATTCAGTGCTCAGTCCCAGCTTGTCCCCACATTCAAAGAAGTGACTTTCTCTTTAGCCTATATATATCTATATATTTACATATGTAAATGGCTTAAATTCTTTTTAAAGTAATTGCGATTTCTGAAACTCCTAGTTAGGAAACTGGTTATCAGTCAAAAGCCCTAATTCTTATTATAGATATGGAAGAGGTGGTACAGTACAAAAAGGTAAATTACTTTCCCCAAACAAGGTTTCACTCTTCACAATAGCTTCTTCAGTGAAGAATTCTTGGCCTGTGTTTTCTGGTGTTTGGAGTGCTCATACTGAGATTCACAAGCATCCTGATATTCAACAGGATGGGTCTTTTCAGTGTGCCCAGTGAATTAGAGGTAACAGAGAGAACCAGGTACTTTAAATAATGAAGTTCTAAAATTTGCAGATACGCCCAAATCATTAAGAAGCCTGCTGAAATGGGAGTCACTGACCCACAGGTTCTTTTTTCAAAGTGTAACATATGTCCTTTCTTAAACAAAGACTTTCAGTTATACTGCAGCATAGGTTCATGCCAAGGTAATACAGGTAAAGCAACTGGCAAGGAAAGACTTGGCATTAAAGTCCAGGAGTTTGTTTCCAGTCTTCTCACTGTTAATAAGAACTTGCAGAGTCTGGCCCCAGTTTCAGTGCATCCAGTGATAGGTAATTCTGCACTGTCTCTAGAGAACGGATAAAGGTCCTCACATTTCCGCCACATTTCAGCTAGTATGCCAGGTGTTGGTATTTGCTCCTGATAGCTTAAAGGAAGGTTTAAGCAAACTATCTGTCTTTATAATACTTTCCTGAAGGGAAAATAAAATCAACACTGAAATTAATTGTCTGGAAACAGAAGGATAATGAGAAGGGTTGTAGGTATGAAGAAGTTTTCTAAGGCATTTTTTTAATACCAGAACTTCTCCCCACTTCTTATCTTTGAAGGAAAGAGAGCTTCTGAAGCATCTGGAGAAGGAATCAGATGTATATGAAACTATGAGAAAAAGGTCAAGAGGTGATTAATGCCACTCCAGTGCTTGGAAGGGAAATGGTAACTCCAAAGGTCTTCTTTTTCAGCTGTATTATTTACACTTTCTGTGACAAACTGCTGCTCATGAATAAGTTGGTTTTTTCTGTTCTGTTGAAACTACAAACAGTGGAAGCATTCTACATCTTTAAATAATTCTTTTTATCATTCAAGACCATCAGCTCTAATATGAATCAAATAATCTGCCTGATTGTCAAAATCTGCCACCTTCAATGCTGCCTCTCTTTATCAGAAACTTTTCCTTATCCCACAAAAGCCTCTGTAACTCCAGCCGACAAAAACTCTGTAATATTTTATGAGTTTTCGATAATAGAAAAAAAAAATTCTGCGTCTCCTTTGAAGTTGTTTTTTTAAGGGCTTATGATTGGTCAGACTCAGGTAGCTCAGAGACAGTGATCAATGATAGAACATCTGATATATGTCCTGGGTTTCATCATGGGGCTCTAAATAGATTCAGAAACGCATTTATTTGTTTAAATATTCATACCTGTTCCCCAACAAGCAAGCTTTAATATGTTTAATTTGAAGGCATAGTCAAACTCATAAACTCTATCCCCGACCTCAAGCACCATGCCATTACTTTGGCCTCCTAAGGTACTCTTAGCAGCTCCATGCTGTCATTCTGCAAGATGTATTAGCCAGAGGTAAGTTAATTATTAGTTGGAGGAAAAATTATGATATGCTGTGAAGCTTCACATGAAGCGTTCCTTGAAGAAGAAAAAAAAAGAAAGAAAAAGAAAAAGGAGGGAGAATGAGTAAGCCTTGGGCATTACATTTACATTTATGAGATCTTCTACGATTTACTGCTCCAGTTTGTTTTCCTAAAAATGCCTTGGGTTTGTTTCAGCTAAAATACACTGTAATGCATATAACATTAATTTGTTTAAGGTATTCCTTACCCTGTGACTATTCATGTACAAAAGCGGGTGCCCCCATAGCAAATCTTGAGTCATGGTCATAGCTTATAGCCATCCCAGCACAACTAAAAAACCTGTATGTATACAATCCCTTCCCTGTCCCCAATCATCAAAAGCTGCGTTCCACCGTAAACAAATTTATGTGTTTTTCTTACTCAGTGGTGGATTTGTAGTCAGGATTATAAGGTGTCCTCACAAGAAGGAAGCTGGCCATGGGCAGTTTCAGACCTTGACACTCAATATTAGAGTAGCCACACGGTCCCCTGGATGGTGGCTCAGGTGCAGAAAGTTCTGGATAACATTGGTTAATTATTCCTGGTTTATTGCCACCACTGATGTCAGTAATGACGTGTTAACATGATTACTTACTTCTAAGTCAGAAGTGAAGGTAACAGAACAGATCAGTGTCTGCGAACACAATAGCCCTTCACCACTCAAGTATTGCCTGACAATTAGTAACCACTGCCGAATGCTGATTCCAGCGCGCCGTATTAGTACGATATGGCAGAATAATTCAACTACTCCTGTGATATTTATATCTTTAGAGATCCTGCCTTCTTGGCTCAGTGCAAAATCATGAGCGATAAAAGGCAGTACTATTTAATGCAATTTCTTGGCATTAGTACTCTCTTCAGAATGAGTTCAACTGAAATGGATCAAACAGTGATATGTCTAGAAAAGGTGAATAACTAAAAATAAAAAAGAGGGTTTGTCAGAAAAAACAAAGTTATCTACATATTTTAAGTTGACAGAAAAGCATTGACTTAGAGAATTACTGCAGAGCATTCTCTAAACAAATTTCAAAGAAACAAGAATTGTTCATGTTGTTAGAATTATGTTAAATTTTAAAAGGAGTGGTTCTTAATGAAGAAAGCAGAAATGCCAAAACAAGGTTGATTTATTGCAATTAAAAATTAAATTTATCTTTGGGATGTCCAAAATTAATTTGTTTTTTCCCCTTAATCACCAAAGATAAGGATTCTTTTCCAAAACATTCCCATTATTCTCACTGAGTTAGTTTTATGGTAAAACTTGGTTTTCACCAGTTCTCGTAAATACAAAAGAAAACTTGATTTAGAATTTGAAAAATTATTTCTGTAAACAGAAAAAAAGTCTTCTATTCAAGTGAATGTAAGAAAATAAGGTAGTTTCAGAAACCAACATATGAGTACATAAAAGAAATGGAGTGTGTTTACTCAGAAGATGGATGCAATTGACCGAGAGTCTTTGGAGCTGGAGAACTCTTTTCTGAGACAGCTGTTTGGAACAGGCTGGAAAGTGACAAAGCACAACTGCTATTCCCAAAAGCTTCTTTTTTTTTTTTTTTCCATGAGTAGTTTTTATAAATTGTGAGCTGATTTTGCTGGAGAACAATTTTGAAAGTGGTGCCTTGGGAACTACATACGTAAATCCTGTTGTTTGCTAACAGGATTTGTGAACAGAAGTCCCCACGCACTGTTACAGACTGAGCTCTGAGAGGATTAAAACAGACTTTTTTCACGTTTCTTTTTCAGGGCTTTTTGTTTTTATTCCTTTTCTTCCTGCTCAGTATTCAAGATGACACCATCTTTACAGCTAGGTGGAGCTGGTTTGTAATGAGGTCCTTGTGAGCTGCAGTCTGTAGTTTACAGGGAATTTCCCACTCTAATGTAGTAGTTATGCAACTTGTTAAATCTGGAGCAACCTTAGGAATTTGGAGAGTTATTCTGGAGTTCCACTGATCCAATGAAGAAAATCAGAAGCATCTATGACTATCAACTACCGGTTCAAAAAGGACAATGTAGCCCTACCCTGGAGCACAGAGACAGGAGAGTAAGGAAGGGATGGGAAAAGGTTTTCTTCCACCAAACACCCCAACACTGAGTACATGCCCATGGATAGGGTGGCTGTAGTCACACCTGATTGCTGAATCGTGCTTGTTCACTGGCTCATAAAGGAAATACAACCCACTGGGGAATCATTTAGTAGTTCTTCAGTGATTTACCTGGGTTTTAAAGAAAATCTAAGACATGCATTACTAGGCCGGAGTGCCTTAGAACATTTGAAAAATGTGTTTTATAAATCAAGAGTTGAAGCAGAAGGTAAAATTTACCCATCTGCCAAAGGCCAGCACAAAGTCAATGTAGTATTTACTTTCTCTAAGTAAGTTTAAGGAAGTCCTATGGTTTCATGCTGGCCTTTCCCAGAAGGATGACCTTCGAGATCATCCAAATGGAAAATAATCACCTTAAAAATGAATATACTCCAATAGAGGAAAAGGAGAATGTCATGGTGAAATAAATAAAAAACCCAGCTAGTATTACTGAGATAAATGTCTGCAGAGAGTTAGAAAGAGAGGCAGCATATTTTTGCAGCATCACAGCCAGGAAATTGAACCACACTTTAGCTTGAAAGAGATGCTGTATTCCTAGCAGAAACAAGTAAAACAACCTAAACATGTTAAACTCCCTTGAAATGTAATTTAATATTTCTTCAGTAATTCCAATGGAAATAAAAAATTCTTTAAAAATTCTCTTTCTAAATGCCACCTAGCAGTGTCTATGACGGCTGCTTAAAGAGGAAACAGGCAGAAACTATGCTGGAACACTTCTGAATGGCTTTTATTCTTGAATGCTGCCTGTCCTTAGGACAACTTTGCCCTTGCTCTTGTCCTCATGTACTCATTTTCAAGAAAGAAAAATGTCAATGCTCTGAAGTAGTAACATCTTACATCAATTTAGGATCGGTGTAAAGGATTGTTTCACAAGGCGCCAGGTTGACAAAGGATCACCGGACAACAAAACCCAATCAAGGCTATGAAATGGAGCAGCAGCAATAGACTCTTCTTACTGACTTGGGATTAAATGCTAATGGATGATGTCTTCATTATTTGTTTTTATGTGTATATACATATATAAATATTTATATGTACACACATTTTAGGAAGTTTATTTGTGTTAGACCCAGAGCTTGAAAGGAGCTGCTCGGTGTGTTTGGCAGATTCTTCATCTGCATAGTGTCATCTGTTTAATTAGCTGTATTTTGAGGGATGGTTGTTGGTTCTAGCCTGGTTTTATTGACTGTATTTTAAAATAATTATCTTGGGCACATCTCTGAAGTTCCTACAAAAATGCCCCAAGCCTATAAATAATAGATCTTTCACTTGATTCTAAACAGTAACACATTATTCAGCAGGGTCTTACTTGTTTCTTTAAAACTTAGAGGAAAGTTCCCAAGAAACTAACTTTTCAGAAAGCTGTGATAGATGGACAAGTGCACAGAACTCTGTGTAAGGCTCCACACAAAGACACACTTCCAGGCTCCAACACAGACTCAGAGCCCCTTGCTATGCTGTGGAGCTGGCACAGCATTTAACTGCATGAAACAGCAGTGACGGGGAAACAGGTAGCTCAAAAGAAACCAAAGAGTCTCAGAGCCAAGCTGTAGCTGCATAAATGTTTGGTAGCAGTTGAAAATGTGAATTGTGAGAGCTGAAAAGCTTTAAAGTATTTTCTAAACTGTGTCTGGACAAATAAAAGAAGGATCTAAGTGGACTGAAGACAAAGTACTATTCAAGACAGCAGTTTCCAAGATTCACACATTACTTTTTGAAAACTATTTTGGATCTCTTGCAAGAGTAAAACCTTGCAGGAGAAAATTAAATCTGTAAAAGCATACATGGCAGATGACCTCCTTCATCAGAGGCCTGCTACTTCTTCTACATAGTCTCAGCAGTTAGGTGTCTGCATTCTTCTCTTTTTTCTTGCCTATGTTGATTTGCAAATAAAACAAAGGAGTGGAAATAAAAGATGAAGATGAAATCTAAAACATATAGGAAGTATTATAATATTAATTTTAGTTTAGAAGCTAATAACTTTTCTGCTACAAATATGGTCTGGCCAAATATGCCTCATATCTGACAAGACTATACAGAGCCACAACAATACGATAATTATTATAAAGCAGTCCATGAACCTTGTTGGACTTTACAGCTCAAAAAAAAAATTAAACCCACAAATGGTTATTTGAAATTTATCTGAACACCTTTATCTTTGACATAAGGGCTGACAATGTCATTAATATGGCTTTTTTAATATATTTCTCATATTGTCCAAAGCCTTCCTGATTAGAAATACCATAAGAAGAGCCCTTTTAACACTGTGTCTTGACATGACTTTTTTTTCAACCTGTCTGGTAACAGGAATCTGAAAATGGAAAATAAAAACAGGTCAGTATTATCTGTCTGCAAAATAAAGTGTGCGTGTGTGATTCAATTTAGTTCCTATATTTCTGAACCTACTTTGTTCACTGCATCACTGTCTAGACATCTAGTGAGCAGAAACTCAGTTTTCAAAATTTCCTTTACACATTTACAAGTATGCCCATTTATATTCTGGTGTACATCTATCATTTGTCATTTGTGCAATAGCTGTACACTCAGCTAAATTTTCTGCACGTGCACAGGGAACAGGGTGCTGTAAGCAAAAAGTCTGCTTTAAAACTTTTCATAGCCTTAAAATAAAAGTAGTGGCAAACGCCAAGAAATATTTGCCATGGCTTGTTGACTAGAGCAGAGCCTGGTGTTCTGTCATTTGCTGCCAACATCCTAGGGAGGCAAAGCTCCTCTTTCCGTTCCCTGACTCAGCAAGCTATGTACTACTTTCAGAAATAGGATAGGCAAGAGTCTATAGGTCTGATGGAGTAGGTATATTAATAGGAGAAAAGTCACCTTGAAACAGTCTGCAGAAGAATTCATGGTCTTATAGCAGGACAAGCTGCTGACAATTTTTCCTAAACACACTGTGCTCAAAGTATGGTCTCACGGATAATGCTTCTGTACTTGAAATGAAAGTCAGTACAAGACAGTTTAAGGACAGCAGCCGTTCTGCCAAGGTGAGCCCACGGGCAGTGTAACAAAACCTAGAAGAAACAAGAAGTTTCTTCATAAGACAATATTCTGACAGATTTGCCGTGGTGGACCATATGTACAACTCCTGCTCTCACAAATAAACAGAAATGTCTCTCCCTTGACATTTTAGAACACAGTGCAGAAGCATGATCTAGAGCTCAATCATTCTTATAAAAGAACGAAATCCAGCCAGGAGATTTACTCACAAAACCAAACCAAACCAAACCAAACCAAACCAAAACAAAAACCAACAAAACAACAAAAAAACCAAACAACCAAACAAAAAAACATGGCACAGAGCCCACCCAACCAACAACAACAAAAGCCCAAACCCTAGCCTTTGTAGTGAGAGGAAGGGTTCAGCA
>NW_010424432.1:8834-17060 GCF_000710305.1 Buceros rhinoceros silvestris
CCCCCAAAAGACTGCCAAGCGTAGGAAGCAGGTGGTACCTTGTGACTTGTTATGTATACCCCATTAGAGAAGCACTCCTCATGTCTTATAGAACAATCTCCTTGGAGTCTTTTCTTCAAGATTCGGAATCAGTTTATTTTGTCCCATTGTCCACCATTTCCTTTAGGGATGTACTCCACAGTCTTTTGAATCCCACCTTCAGGCATCTAACTGCACACGCTGTGGCATTATTATGAACATTCGATATCCAATTCCTATCAGTTTTGAGATTAGAAAAAAAAACCTTAGTGTTTCACGCCCCTTTAATAATAATGGTGTTTGCCTCAATGATCCCATCACAAAGCAACTGAAGATGCAGCCCTCAGAGAAAGGTAGTCCTCATTAAACTCTGTGAAAATATTCCAGCATCATATGAAATCACGTAAACATAGTCCTTCTGTTTCATTCCAGCATGGAAAAATTGTAAACATGTAGAAATACAGTTACAGGAAACTAAATATGTCTGGGCAATGGATGAGAATGTAGAATCTGAGCACATCTCAAAACCACATGAATTTCAGTCACTCAGTGGGGCATGTGAAGAGTTACTCCACTGTGAAATGAAAACCTCGCTCACATGGTGGAAATAATGTCTTTTTCCAGATGTAGCATATCTGAGGCTCTCACACCTTGCCTGTGACTTTGTAGCCCAATACCGTGTGCTTAAGCTAGACAGGAAAACTGATGTGTTGTGCCTGCTCTAATTCATTGCTTTCTCACTGTGGAACTGAAGCCATTCCAGGTAGCTGGGCTATCTGTGAAGTCTAACACACTTGCAAAGTGTGGACAAGTCTCAGCAGAGACGCTATCAGCAGTCTGCTGGAGCTGCTGTTGCATTTCATCAAGCACAGATTCTGTCGCAATCCTGAAGGTGCATGAAGGAAAATCCTGAGGTCCAAAGGAACATCCTTTCCCAAAAAAAGGGTGAATTTTGACTTCGATGATACCTCTTGTCCTGCTGGAATATTATCAGGTTGCAGTTTGGATGAAGCAGAACCATTCACTCTCTTCACTCGTATTTTGTTCTCACCCAGCTGACAGTGACACTAATTCCAAGAGAACTGTTGTCAGATGTGGCTATTAATATACTGTATATTTAAACACTGGTTTGTATCCAAGAGCAGCCTTTGACTCCCTTTGACAGGCACTTCCTGGCATGTATTGCTCTACTACAAGAGTTACTATCTGCACATAGTAAGAATGCACACAGATTTCCTTAGCAAGAATAGCTCACATAAAATGAGCTAACTAAAAATATTGGCCCCCAGTAACGTAACAGAGGTCATTATTAATTAGAGCTAATTGAATATTAGCCCTAATCTATGCAGAAATTCGGCCTTTAATTTTAGAATAAATTATAATTTAAGCATAAAAATGTACTACATAAAATAAGGACATAAACATCAGGAAATGAAAACACAGGAAAACTTTCCAGAGAAAAAAATCATACAAATGATTTGTTGAATGTAAGATAAATACTCTCCTTTTGTTTATTACACAGACAAATTGAGGAGGGGTTTTTTGCAGAAATACCAGTTACTATTTGATTTGATGACATCTTATTTGGCAACATCTGGTGTTCAATATGCAGGAAGTAAGCATTTAGTTTAAAAAATATCATATACTTTTATTGAAAAACTAATTTGATGTCATGACACTTCCATAGTGTGTATACAAGTAATTATTATTTGAGCTGCAGCATCTCATATTTCTTCCTGTTCCTTCCAGTTCTTCTTTATAGAGGAACTAAGGCATGAAAAGCAAGAGAAACACATGGGATCAGAGCAGCAGTTTTAATAGAGGTGAAATGTGAGTTTAGGAGCTACTGCTCAATTCTCTACTCACATTTTCTACCAAATAAATAATGCAAATAACTTTTGAACATTTAGCCATGTCCCAAACAAATCATAAATTCCAAGCAAATTCTGAAACTCCATTCTTATTTTGGTTTGGAACAGGTACGTATTGCAAGACTTTGAAGGTTAGAGATTTAAGTTAATGAAGAAAAGCTTTGAGACATTGTTGCAGAGATAAACAGAATTTTGCTTTTACTTTAAAGTTCTTTCCTCTAGCAAGATACGATTCAAATTCTTTTTTTGAGCTAAACATTTTTGTTCTTACATGAGTAATACAATAAAACATCCTGTTTACTTTATCATCTCTAAGTTTCTCACAGAGTTTCCTACCTTTGCAGTTCAACATTTATGGACTTCTCAATTTGCCTCAAACCAGACATTACCAGTGGAAAGACCTGGAGAAAGAGTTACAATAGAGAAGACTTCATGCTTTTTAACACTGTGTTCCTGCCCTTGCTTCATGGGTCAGTCTTAAATGTTAGAAACAGACTTGCTGAATTACTGGGATTTATTCGCCTTTGTTTAAAAGCTGCCTTTGGTAGGTTACACTAAGGACAAGTCACTTGCCCTAAACCATGGCTTGGACCATGTGTGCAGGGACCTTTCACTGAATGTTTTTCTTGTAGTGAGCACTCTATATGGAGATTATATATTCAAACAATTGCTTGAAATGGCAGATTTATTTTTATACCCAAACTAAGGATGCCAGTAACTAATTATGTTTGATTTTGATGGAGAGGTACTCGATAAAATGTATTAAGAGATATCTTCTGAGAATGCCAAGTACAGAACTATTCAAAGCCTGTGCTGATGTTGCAACACAAAACGATGTGATAGCAGAATGCGTTCAAGCCAAGTCTGTAGAGGGAGAAATGTGAGCTAACAGCAGGAAACTGAAATCACGCCATATTCATAAGATATGTTAGCTGTTAAAAAAAAGCATTATATCCAACATCTCCCATCTGGACATCTGAATTCTAGGCAAAAAAGGTTCAAAGCACTTTACAAAGCACATTGCACATGTTTACCTAGGATTGTCATAGGGCTTTTTCATTCAATAACAATAACTCTAGCAATAGCTTGGGAGAAAAAGGGTTTCATCTGCAGCTGTCTTTAAGACTCTTTATTTTTCCAAAAATAGCTCTGTTCTTTTCTCCTCAGTTTTCAGTACCAGTCAGTTTGTCTTTCCTGCTCTCTTTACTCCTGCCTTCTAACTCATGCCCTCCTTTCTCTGTCTGAACAATTCCTTTAGCATTTTGCTTTTCTTCTTGTGCCTTAAGGCATGATGTTGTAGAGACTTTACTCCTTATCCTTTTCCCTTCAACATTCCCTTTTGGACGTCTGCTGTCAGACTACTGATCCTGTTTTTCCTCCTTCTCCTTTGTAAGAAGGGCAGAAACAAATTAGAACTATTCCCAGTTGCCATGTATGGGCTTCTAGGTACTTCTTTGAAGTCCAGAGCTTAGAAGCAGCTAAAAGTATCAACAACAGAACCATCTGATCCCATGGGTTACCAAAATACTAGAGACAGTGATACAAAGCCTTGGTTATACAGTGTGAATAATTAGAAATAGGAAAATCATTGTTGCTTTTTTGCTTCTATAGCTTATACCGGTGTGGCACAGCAGGAAGTGTTTTGTCCAGAGGTTTTCCTCTGTCTCAGAGCAAATTTGAGACGTTGGGAGAATCTATGTTCCAGCTCCTCTTCCTGGTTTAGCAATGCTGTATTTTCTGTAACTTGCGGCCTCTCTTGCCTCGTATGTTTAAGCCCAGGCAAAGTAAACACGTTTTACAAACAAGGATTAGGGAGAAATGGCAGAAAATCCAGAGTAGCCAAAGCGCTACTGTATCTTTTTATTCCCTGACAGAGGGAGACAGCATTTACCAAATGTAATTGCTCAGGACTCTGAGGAAATTGTGTCATCCCAGGAACAGGGGTACCATTTATGAAGTAGTAGTTAGCCTTCTCCCCCCTATAAACACCTCACAAAGTAAGTCTTGATTGTCTGATCCAAGCAATGGTCCTTTTGTCTTACCCACTTTTGTATAGATCTAGTTTCATTTACTCTCTTGCAAATTTCTTGATTCAAAAGCAATTGCTGTCAATCTCTGTTTATAGAACTATACTGTTAAGAATATATGTTTGGTTTTCTAGTGCTGTATTCAATACATAAACTAGAAATTCAGTCTTCTCCACTCCCTTTTTTAATTTAACAGTGAAATCTTTCTAGTCCTTGCAAATTTTATACTACAAACCACAATATTTAAAGTTCTTTTAAGGCTTCTCTATGAAATGGAATTCCCTTATAAAGATTAAAAAATGAGGAACGCAAGTGATATTGATGATCTTTAGTACTTGGTGAAGCTAAGCTTCTGCTGGACTCAGTGGGAAATCAAGTAGAGAAGTGTAACAACATATTGATTTCCCACAGTATTTAGTAATGTATATTGATATCTAATAATGAAACTCACACTGATAACAGGAGTTAACATCTTAGATATATTCAGAAAGATTGTTTTAAAGAGAGAAAAAATCATAACTGAATACTAAGATGGAAAAAATTTGTGCTTCTTTTTGAGTTTTTTTTAATTCCTTTAATGAATATTTTACTAATGTTTTCGGTAATACAAGAAATGCCAAACTAATCATGGTCAAGCTGTTCCTGCTTACCAGGATGTAAAAAGGAAACAAACAAACTAATTCTGCAGATATATTCAGGACTAAGCAGCAAAGAGTTTCACTAACTTCCGGTTCTGAGAGTCCCAGTCACCTATGGAATTCTCCAATGTGATCCATATGTCTATGAGAATTCAAATCCAAAGTTCAGATTCTGAAACTGGGGTAAATTTGTGGGTCTCTGCAATAACAACATCCCTCTGATAAATGATCATCAGATATTGCACCTTCTTTCCAAAAGCAAGACATTGATAAAAACCTGCATTATTCACAGTATTGTCAGACATTTTGAAGAATTTCTCATGTCATCATCAACATGGCTTGGCTTTGCGGACGAAGATTTGGGAAGGGCTTTACCCACGCTTACTGCAAGCGCGCTGATGGCTGAAAAGACCAATGCAGGATAGGCAAGACCGGTTGCAAAAAGCACAGCGGAAGGTCTCCTTGGGTGGAATAGTCGAGGCACGGTTCTTTCTGCGCTGTCTTTTCTCCTCGAGACTGATTCTACATGTGCTCTCAAAGGAGACAGCAGCATTATGTATGGTGTGTCTCCAAATGTCCTGACTGGAGGCCAGGGTGGACCACTGATGGTGGTCAATATGGCCAAGGCTGAGGTATTGTTTCAGGGAGTCCTTGTATCTCCTCTTTGGAGCTCTTCTCTTGCAGCAGCCAGTGGTGAGTTCACCGCAGAACACAATCTTAGGGAGGCGGTGATCCGCCATCCTGGAGACATGCCCTGCCCAGCGCAGCTGCATTTTCAGCAACGTGGGCTCAATGCTGGTGACCTCTGCCTGTTCAAGGACAGCAACGTTAGTCACGTAGTAAGTCCAGTGGATGTTTAGGATTGTCTGGAGGCAGCGCTGATGGAAGCGTTCGAGGAGTCGCAGGTCTTTATATACAACACCCTGATTATTTGCTTTTGTATACAAGAAAGTTAAGACAAACTGAAGTTTGTCTTGAAGTGACAAACTGGCCCAGATGATGCTACAGGAGAGAGGGAGTCTTTCACTCCATCTGCCTGAAATACCCTATTTCTCAGTTTCGTCTAAGAAATGACAAATGTTCCTGAGGGAAACCAAAAGCATATAATAGGCGAGTATGCTGTAAATGCAATCTACAGTGAGCTGTGCTACTGTAACACAATTAGAATTTATTAATGCTTTCATTCATTGCAGGAGATTTTTCCATTTCTCTCTTTTTTTTTTTTTCCCCTAATAGCTGTCTAATACCTTTTTTTGGAATTTTTAACAGTTTTAGCCAATGCCATTATCAAAATAACATCCAAAAAATGTAATTAAAACACTGAACTTACTTTTATTCTTTCAAACAGTATTCTTCATTAATATAGTAAATGAATCGTTATCTCTGAGGAAATTATATAATTCAGTTTGCATCTCTACAGCTCCTTCAGATATGATTTCAAACTGACTGAAATGACTGATCTGAGGCATGACTGATGTCTGAGTAATATTCAGTAAAACTAGACAAGTGTGTTGTTTTGTTCTGTGCTGCTCCATTTTTACAGAAAAATATGCAAAGATATACACCAAATATGAATGAATCAGAAACCTGTTTGTTCCTTGTTTTCCTTAGAAGATTAAGTGATACATTAATATTTTCTTAAAAACTCTTCTCCCCTTTTTCTAACCTTTACCCTGATTTGGGGCTGTTCTTTCAGCATGAAGTGAGCAGTAACATAACTATCAATAGGTGTGAGATTAATTCATTCCTTGAAATGTGGTGTTTTTTCCTAGGAAGCCCAAGGACAATGATTGTCAGCAGATCTTTTGGAAATAAATATCCAAGATCTTGCATTTGATTACAAACCACAGCTTTGTGCACCTTAGTGACTGAATAAGCCCATGTCTTTATGAGTACACAGTCTTTTTTTATCTGAACAGTAGACCGTGCCACCAAAACATCTCTAAATGCTCATCTTTTAGCATATTACCTGCTGAGGCTGCTACTTTTCTTTTCCAGATCAAAGCAGTTCCTCAAATTTTTATGGCAAGAAATAAACCAAATGCAATTCAGAGAAGTAAATGATCTGTAGCAAAACCAGCACAAGTCCTTAGAACAAGATTGCCTGGACATCTGAAAGGTTATGTGCAGGCTGATGCGTCATGTGTTCTAGTAATACGTGTGGAGACTTCGACGTATATAATCACATAGATTAGTCCAAGTGTCACAGACCAGAAGATCACAAGGCCATTTTTGTCAAGGCCTTTGACAAGAAGGCTCTAGAGGTTAGAACTTCTCAGAGGTTTTGTAAAAGAAAGGGTGTCATTGCTGTGATTCTTCATTCAAACATAGAACTGAAGCCCTACTGGCAAATCTCCATATGTGCTGGCCCTCCTCATTATTTTTGCTGTATTTTTGCTCCTTATAAACAAGGCACTTAACAAATCTCAGGACAAAGTAGAATTCTGAATATTCATCCCTGATTATTTTGTCAATTTTCTGACAACCCAGCAAGATATGGGAAATCTTATCAGTAGAGACAGAAGATACAGCAAAAAAAGGTTAGTTACACTCTTTTCCTTTGAGAAATATGGCTAGCATTGTATGTGGAATCAGTGACTTACACTAGTAAAACAGAGCGAAGGGACAACAGGCATTTTACCCCTTACTCCCACAAAACACTAAATTCACAGAAAAATCACACACAGAAAATCAACAGGGCTTAGACATCAAAGTATGTAAATTCATGACTCTATTCTCTTTAAAAAAGAGAGCTAAGTCATTATTAATAAACCTATCTGTTTGCTGAGCAGAGGTGTTGAAATCTGCATCCTGTATATATGTTGCCACTGGGAGCCTGAGCACACAGAATTTGAGAAATACAAATCATATCAAGAATTTACAGGACAAACTCGTTCAACACACCTTACCAGAACACTGCTGCTATGCTGCCACAGCATGTCTGTTCTTATAGTTTATACTGACCAGCATAAAGAATGTAAATATATTAAATTCACTGATGCGTGGTCATGAGAAATGGATGTAGAGTGGGAGCCATTTGAATGACTAGTAAGAAAGTAAAGGCTTTCATGGTAAACCCAGTAGAACTTCTATTCCATGAACTAACCTCCAGGCAGTTATCAACAGTAATGAATTAGACATCCAGATAAGATACTGTTTTCTTCATTTCAGAGACGGGTACCAGAGCACAGGCAACTTTAAACTTCCCTCTTTCAATAACATGAGTCCTTGATATTAACATTTTCATAATGTGTACCACAACCTGCGTTGCCTGAAAAATGAACTGTGACTTTAATTTGCGAACTACCCCAATTTCACAGAGTTCTAACTATCCTTCACTTACTATGTCCAGACCTTCATCTACACTGGTCTATCTGGCAAGGCGTTGCATAAAAATTTGTACCATGACTTCCTTCATTGTCCCCCTCAGATACATCTTGACCAAAAAACAAATGTGAATGATTGAGAAGTACACATGAGGGTCAGTGTGGCCAAGTCAGATATGGCGATGCACGCTCTGAGCCCTTTCCCAATAGCCAATGGTGTGAAACAAGGTTGCGTTCTCACACCAACTTTATTCACAATTTTCTTCAGCATGATGCTCCAAAGGGCTGTGGCAGACCTCGACGAACAAGACGACATTATATCCGATATCGTACCGATGGGGGCCTG
>NW_010424433.1:0-400 GCF_000710305.1 Buceros rhinoceros silvestris
CTCCAGCAGACCCACACTCCCACCCAACTGGGTGTCATCACCGGCCCTTGTCCTCCGCCAGTGCCCATTCCCAGCAAAGCCCACGCCCCTCATCTGGAAAGTGATGTGGGGTGCATCGAGGTGGCCAAGCCTGGATGGAGAAAGGGGGATCCAGCCACAATCCCCACGCTGGCACACCCTGGGCAGTGACTGGGACCCTCTGCCCCGCTGACCCCTGCACACCACCAGTCCTGGCTGCCAGCACAGCCCAGCTCACGCCACACATTTCTGGCTCCAGCCTGCCTTAATGAATACTTTTAATTACAAAATGAACGTGCTGACACATTCTGCTCCCAGGGGCGTGTGAGGTGGAGGAACGTGCCAGCGCTGACACCACTGTTCCGCTTCTTGAGGCCGTTGA
>NW_010424433.1:515-1454 GCF_000710305.1 Buceros rhinoceros silvestris
TGGAGGCCGTTGAGGGTAGCAGAGCCCCAGCCGGGAGCGGGGATGCTGCAGGGAGTGGGGAGGGAGAGGAGCCAAACCCTCACTGGGGCTCCACGGGGGAAATCACCCTCGCCCTTCCTCCTCATCCCTGGCACCCTCCTCCTCCTCACCTCCCCAGAGCATCGCGCTGGATGCGGCCCCGGCAGTAATCCCTGGTATTAATCTATAATTCGCCGTAAGCAGCTCATCTCGCCGCGGTTAAGCGCCCACAGCCAGCCCCGTGCTCCCCGGCCGGAGGGAAACGGCGTTTCCCAGCAGCTGCTTCTGCTGCCATCGGGTTGTTCGAACAAGGCCCAGGGAAAACAAAAAGCTACAGAGGACTACGGAGCGTTTAACAGGATCGAGCCAGGCTGTGAGCGCAGGGGATAACGACGGGATTTCAGTAAAAAGGCTTCTTTATGATCAAATTAATGGGTTCGCGTTCCCCACCCAAGCGATGCCATTTGGATTTTCCAGGGTTTTTTTCCTCCTCCCAGTAATGGGCTTTGCAGAAATAAGTCTGTTTAGATGCTGAAGGTGGCGGGAGGAGCTCGGTGCCGGGGGGGCTCTGGCTTGTTTGGGACCTTAGAGGACAGCCAGCAAAGGGTGGGTGTTTTCCCGCCTGGAAAACAGCGGGAGCAGCCCGAGGCACCCCCAGATCAACGGCAGCGTCACCAGCTAATGCCAGAAACACGCCGAGATTTAATTAACTGCTGCTACATCTTAAAACCGTCATTAAAAAAGTGCTGGAGTGAATAAAATACCCATTTTGGAGCAATAACGAAGGTGAAATATGCCAACAGGGACAAAAATAACCCAAAGAGAAACACAAATTGGTCCAAGGAAGTCTTGCAGGAATGTCCAGAGGGGCTGGGGAGAAGAACGGGGTGCTGGGGGAGCAGAGCTGGGGGCACCATTTAT
>NW_010424434.1:0-48885 GCF_000710305.1 Buceros rhinoceros silvestris
TACTATAATATATATTTACTATAATAGATATAATTATATATACGATAATATACAAACGCTCAAATTTAGGAAATGTCTTTGCAGTTGTAACAAAGATTATTTCCTGCAGAATATATTCTAATTAAAAAGAGAATTATCTATAATCCAGTTCATTATGAAAAAGAACACAAAATAACTGGCATAAAAATTGGCATACAGATAGAAAATTTATGACTCATATTGCCCTTACAGTACCTAATTTTACCACTGCAATACCATTTACCGTTACAATATCCTAATTTTATTGCCTTGCCTCTTTGACAACTTCGAAAAAATTATACAATAGTTTCTGAGAATTTCAGGAGAAAACAAGCATTTATGTCCATGCAACAAACAAAAGTACCAAAAAAAAAAGAAAATCCCCGTCCAGTCATCAACAGTGTCGTTAAAAGATCTAATAGTACTGTGCCTTAAAACAAAAAGGTAATGCTTGTCACAAGCTTCGCGCTTCTGTCAGCAATGTGCTTTTTGCTGTTCCTGAGAGAACACTCAAATTCTCAAACTTGACCCAACTATAAGTCGCTGAAGGACCTGAGTTTTCAGTTGCTCAGCAGAGATTTCTTACAGCTCAGCCGCTCAAGGATCCAATGATCCCTTCCATTTTTACCAAGAGACAGTCTTTCTACAGAGCCTTTACATGACATCTGAACAGACACACTCAGACTGAGGAGTGCACGTGGAAATGACAGTTTCTTTTCGACTGCTCCTTAACGGTTAATTGCGAGGGCTGCAGTATTGGGATTCAGCAATAAGAGCACAGAATGGTCTGCAGGTGCTGCGAGAAGATCCAACCCTTATTGATGCCTTATCACGCAATGACTAACACAGAGGAATGCGGGTGCAGCAACACTCATAATCGCACAGACATATTGCAGCATGAGCCAGAAGTATGAGTTACTTGATATCCCATACCCACATGTTTTTACATCAATATGACAATTTTATATGTTAACTATCTCCATGTTGCCCCCAAAATAAGGATAAACCAGTAGAATATTCTACTGGATATTTTTTATGATTAAAAATACATTAATTGGCTTCTAGATAATGTTCCAGGTATTGGAACACTGAGGAAATTACAGGGCTTTTATGGCGGCTGCAGGAAAGCCATCCATGACTTTTGTTGCAAGAACTTCTCCTGGCCAAACACGGTACCAGATCACAGTGGCTACACAGTCACCTTCCAAGCTACGCACAGCCTACTCCACAGCACCTCAGTAAGTATGAGTATCACATGTTAAGCTAACTGCTGATTTTCTACTTCATAAAAGATCCCTGCTTCGGAAATCCTCCGGTGAATCCCAGAATAATTAGTATTTGGAAGGGACACGCAGTCATCTAATCCAGCCTTCTGTTCGAAGCAGAGCCATCTTCGACCAGAGGGCTCAGGCCTTTGTCTCGAGAGGTGTTGTGATTCCCTGAGGATGGACATTATGCACTCTCTATGATCAGCTGTCCCAGTGTCTGATCACCCTCATGATGAAAAAACATTTCTCTATATTTATCCGGGATTTCCTATTGTCTATCTTGGATCTGTCTGTTCTGTCACTCTGTGCCTCTGAGATTTAGTCTTCTCTACATCCTCCCATCAGGTGGTTACAGACAGCAGTTAGGTTTTCCCCGAGCCTTCCCTTAAGGCTGAACAAACCCACTTTTTTCAGTGTCCTCTTACATGTCATATACTTCAGTCTCCTAAATATCTTGCTGGTCCTCTGCCAGTTCAACAACTGAAATCAGAGGCAATAGATGCAGTTTAAAATGCCAAGTGAACAAATGTATTAGAATCTGGTTAAGTATAAAATAAGCAAAAGTTTCAAAGTACTAAGGACAGAGAAGTTATTTCACAGAGGAAAAGTGCCCATCGTATCTCAATGCTCTCATGTCTTACAAAATGACTTGTGTATCACAAATACTTCTGTGGCACGTCTTAGCGACATGGCAGGATCTTAGAAACCCCTTTTAAAAGGCATCATTAATAAATGTAACTCAGTAGAAATTACACTCTGTAATACTTAGAACAATGAGCTCACAAACAGCATCCGCTTCCCACATTTGAGCAGGCAACTGAGGCACACAGATCACGCAGGTGAATGTGCATCGAGCCCGAGATCAGGCAAACAGCATTAGCTGCAAATGGAGAACCCGTAAGCAACGTAAGGGGAATGTCCTAACCCGGCAGAAACTTACCCTTTACGGTACACTGGGTTGGTTTGGACATAACAAATACCAAATAGGGATGTATATAGATACCACAGTAGATATACAGGGATACAAGAATCATTTCAGAAACATGCGGTCTATAAAAAACCAATTATTTGCAATTGCTTGTGCTCTTTCTCTTGCAAACTTGACCTTCACTAATGCATCTTAACCGCACACGATTACACAGCTCAATCACATCAAATCTTCCTAAACACACAACCATTCCCGACACCACACCTCAGAAATTAACGGTAATATGAGCTACCTGCTAATGACCCAGGTAGGGCACTCAGTCACAACAAGACAACGTATCTATTAGGTTATCATTAGTAATAATCTCACTTGTTTTGTAAACAAAAATTGGTATTTTAAACTTCTTATAAAATCTCATAAACAAACAAGCAAACTTCCCTTAAGTTACTCATATTTCGCAGCTGTGTAGCTGAAGTTCTTGAGTTCCACGCTTTGAGTTCTCTATTAAAAAAAAAAGGCCAACAAAAAAAAAAAATCACTAGAGAAGTCATCCATATTTTATTCTAAAATATGAATGCAGTCCTGAAATTTAAACCAGATTTTAGTTTATGTGGAATGGAGAAAAAAATTTTGTTTATTAGCAGTTTGGTCACTAGTTTTGGTGTTACCAGCATCTCCCCAGGACATGAATAATTAACAGTGAGACTTGTATAATTTTCAAGTGTTTCTGTACTTTGATAAAGCCTGGAGCCTTTCAGATATCTAAAATCATCATCAACATATTCATCTCTTCCTCCTAGGTAACTGTTATGAAGATTCTAACAAAATGATCACAGTTGCTTAATTAGTCTCGGATTTTGGAAAAAGAACTCAATCAGTATTTATGCATTTTAATAGTATGCCGAACCTTTTAAGGTCACTTCCAACCTGGTGTAATTTGTCAGCTGCAGCATGACGAATGTCACAATCAGATCAGAATTCTAAGACAGACTCAATGATACCAATATTTGATTTTAAAATTCTCCTCTAAATACATATTTAAATGAAAATATCAGGGCACCATCATTACCAATGATTCTGAATTACAGCTTTAAAATGTTGAGGTCAAAAGACCGTGTCTTGCTTGCTATAGAAATTCAAACAGGTATTTTTTTTTCTCTAGTTACACGTAACATGGACACAAAATACTTTCAACAGCTGCCTTCATGCAAATAGTTTCGGCCATTCGTTTCAATGACTTTGTCTAGGCCTTTGGAAGGCAGCTCATATTACTCTTAATTTCTGAGCTACAGAGAAAAGTTATGCATTTAAGAAGCTTAAATGCTTAACAGCTCAGTCTTTCACAATTCAATATTTTGTCAACTATTGCATGAAGTTTTAATGTATTTAGTTATACTGTGCTCTTAATGAAAAATCATTTAAGCCTGTTGAACTGCAAATTCAGTCTTCCACGCTGTGGGTCACGAGTCAGTACCCTTCCTCTAATTCTTCTCTTTATCAAAGATAGTCCAGCCATGCAACTCCTAATGCATCTAGTTTTCACAGACTGCAGATTTTCTAGGGAATGGAACGTGAAGCATAGGGGGTTTCTTGCCACTAGAAGTATGATAAGAATCTCCAGTTTCCCTGCTGGAAAGCAGCAAGTTTTCAAAAAGAAAGTATGATGTGAACAATGTGTTACTTATATACACTTGTTATACGTTTGCATATAATTTCCACTGTTGTATACGAGGATGCACCTTCTGTTAATCGGGTTTTAGAAGCGCGTTTCCAACACTGCAGTAGAGCGAGTCCTCCAGAAGGCAACCTGTACCCATCACACAGCCAAAACGGTGAGCAAGCAGCCACAATGAGCTGCAAAACGCAGGATCAGCCTGAACACTGGAAATGAGGAGAAAACCTCTGGAGGCTTCCCTGTCCAACCTCTCATTCGAATTACATCAAGTTGCTCAGAGCCTTGCTCAATTGAGATATGAATGGAGATAATGGGATGGAGATCACCTGTTTGGAGAGCTGTGCCAGTGCTTCATCACTGTCAATTTGTCAATCTTCTTATATGCAAATTCCCTTGGCTGCTAGTTGTGTCTGCTGCGTCTTGTTTTTCTGTTGCTCACCTCCAGAAAGTGTGTGGCTCTACACACAGAGTGCCCTTTAGCCCTTAGATTCAGCAGTAAAACCAGACATTTCGTATTTAATGCTGTATAAGGTACCTCCAAGACGGTCAACATACGTGTATGCTATACAATGCAATATTCAGTGATATTTGCATCGTAGTCATGAAACTCAGATGTTGCAACCTATGAGGTTACTCTGATGGTATCAGTGCACAGAGACACTACTTGGACTGAAAGCTCATTCCCTTTAAACTAAGTTTCTCAAAAGGCTATATTTAAATAAAACAGTTCTGTGAAATTAGCTCAGTGAAAACATAACTCTGCTTAAAAAAATACCTAACTTCCTTTTTCTGCAGGAGCGTGTGGCAGCCAGATATAGATGTCTCTCTAAATGTGAATGTGCTCAAGGGGTGTGAACAGTGAGATAGAGGAGTTTTTGTAGTAATTGAAGATTGGCATAACTATTTATTATGAACATCAACCGTGTGGACAGCTAGAGCAATGTGGCTTCTGCATGCCTCAGAAAGGGAACTGCCAGTGTACCACTCTGAACCTAAAACTGAAACTCCATCCAGAGTAAGGGATGCCAGACCCACAGTCAGCTTCACTTTGGCTGGTCTTCCATTAATTCATTTATTCCGTTAATGTTTGCTTATTTTTAGGATACATAAGTCTTCAGTAAGATGTCCTTTCGGTTTTTCTCTTAACAGATGTAGTTCTATCATTCCACCCATGTCCTGTTTTGTGTATGTAGTAATGAGAGGTCGTGAGTGCACTACAAAACAGAACCTTCAGGTCAGGAGGCCTTGAACAAAGGCAAATATTGCTAAAGGCAACATACCCTTAACTGCTAAGTGAGGGGGACTAGAAAAACACCACATTGTCCTAATCAGAATATTTTTGCCTCCAACAGCTGGAACTTTTCAGTGGAACTACTACGGGAAAAGAGGGGTATAGCAGAATTTCTGTCGGTTTACGTGGATACTACTCTTTACAAGCTGTGATTAGGCTGTTCCCTTGTAGGTGTGCTGGCAGGAGGATTAGTGGAAGCCATGGGTATGTGGAAAAGACATATGCCTGTGGGCAGCTGTTTGAGACTGACATTTCGGTCTCTTTAGCTAGTCTATGCCAGGTTTGCTTCTTTTTTTTTAAAAAAAAAATCACAATGTTTTCTGTCAATGTTAAGAAAATCAAAATTATAATAAACAGTGATAGTTAATTGATGAAGCAAGAACTGGCTATGATGAACAGTTAAAGCACGGTTTATCTTTAGCTACCCTAGAAGCAAGAAAGAAAAGAACATTTCATTCTTCCTGATTCTATCCAAGGAGGTTTTCTGGGGAATCAAGCTGTCTTGCTGATACCTATAGCAGATGAAATTTTCTTAGGAATTTAGATTTGTATTTAGTTTTGAGCAAATCGGATTATTTTCTAGAGAATTACAAATCAGGCCCCCAAACAGCAGTAACAAAAATAAACCCCATTTAATGGTCTTCCTTGAAATGTTGTAGCCACATCAGATCTTACCTAAAGCACACAAAGTAGGCAGGATTGTAGTCTCTGATCTGCAGTGCTAACAAGGTTCATGCATGTATCTTGGTCCCATATAAAGGTCCAAAAGCCATTTTTGCATGTTTCCGTCATAACTCTCGGAGTTATAAGCCAAGTGTCTGCTCCTAAAGCAATCCATTACTGCAGTGTAGTATTCTTCAAACATGGGATGATGTGACTCTCTCTGGGATGAACTTGGCAGTGGAAATCAGTGCATTCGATCTCGTTACTCTGGTCATGACTGGACATCTTTCTAAAGTCCGCATCAAGGCCTACTCAAATGTCAAGACCACAGTATTTAACTGTGGTTAAGGTACTAAATTACTGCTTCGTGCCTTAGCTGAAGTTTGCTTTAGCATTTTGAGAGAGAAAGATCCTGCTCATATGTAGAAAACCACTTTACGATCCTCTTAAGGACTTAAGATGGTCTAAAATTTTGGTGCTATCATAGTCACAGATCAAATATCAAAACCACATACAGAATATGTAGGAATAAGGCTAGCAGTTTAATGAAGTTTTGTTCTGAGATTGTCGTGAGGGGATTATGCAATGTGATTTCAACATGACCTTTTCCAAAGAAGTGGTGACACTGAACTCTCTGAGAATCTACAGTGAGATCTACAGCGATAATATTCAGAGCAGAAGGAAAATACTATCAAAGTCCACTTGCTTTATTTGGCAATGCAAAATTTAGTTTACTGGAAGCGTTAGGAATTTTAGCAGGACAATCCTGAGAGCTCTTGTAAAAGACTAGCCTGAACTGCTGGCCCTCGAGGAATCTCAGCACCATAACAAGTTTGAAGACCAGTGAAAATACCATGATATGGGAGATGATAATTCAAGTCTGAATCACAAAATGTAAACTTTAGTCTACATTCATATCACCTTGTACAGGTCATCAATTTAGGTTTCACAGCAACCAAGATTTAAGCGCTCAGCCCAGCACAGTATTTCAAAGAAATGCTCAAAACAATCTGGAGGTATTTTGTCATATATCCTCGACAGATAATATCCACTCGTTTGCCACAAGGGCTGAGTCCAGCAGCTCACCTGATACTGAATGGATATTCTTGAACTGGTTACTTCGCTTTCTACGCTGTATGTCAAACACTGGCTGATTCTCACACATTCTTAAAATGACATAAAGCCATTTGATTCTGGTAGGGGAGCTGATGCCAGAGGTTCAGCAAGTTCTAATGATTGTTACTGGTATTTCTGCCAGCTAGTTCTACCGCTCTGGCAAGGAGTACCACATGAAGGCTTTGTGCCCCTGCTGGTTCTCCCAATACGCAGGACGGACTGGTGCTTAGATGTGGACTGCAATCTATGCCACTGCGCCACTGTGGCTTGTTCGATGCAGGGATTTGATCCAGCAGTGACCCAGCCCTGAAGGGAAAGATAGCTGATTCTGAGCAGGTATTATCCATCCATCTTAGAAGGGAAGAGTTTACAATGGAAAGGCGTAAAATCATGTCCAGCACAGATGCAGGAGTAGAATTATTATGGATTTGTCGTGTCAAAGTACTGACATGTTATGTAAGCACCAAGTGGATAGAAGCTTCCTCCATCACCTCTTTGGAGCTACTCATAGAAGACCTGTGGAAGGTGACATTGATCTAACTGGCCCAGATCCAGCAGTGACTTAGCAGCCACATCCACTGCCGTTGCAGACATCAAGCTCACCTCTTTATTTTGCTTCTGGTGCACAAAGATTTGTTTATGCCTACTCATGTTTAGGAAAAAACGAGAGCATGAAAAACACAGCGAAAAAAATAATAAAAAGAAATCTGCTGTTCTATTTTATTAAACCTTTAACTACAAACAAATACCAGCAAGTTTGTTGTGTTTCTGTGATTATCCTGAGAAGCAATGTTCCAGTACGTTTTCCAAAGCATCTGTATTGTAAAGATGTTTCCTTTGAATACACACACAGAGAGATCAGAAAGGCTGCTCCAGCATTCCCATGGGAAAGTTTAAACTTGTGTAACAAATGTTTTCATTGGCTGCGCTAAATTCAGTTTAATTCTTTTTTTTTTAAACCAAGTGCAATTTACAGCCCGCATTATTACTGCTATTTTGTCAAAAGTATGTGGATTCAAGAGAGTAAAAATGGAATTGGTCCTAAGGGTTTGTAGTTAATGGCTGAGGGACATACAGCAGCATTGTTATTCGTTCACAGATGGATAGCTAGAGCACTTACTCTAAATGCTAGCAGTGGTTAACTGTTTAAACAAACAAATTCTAGAAGTAATTGACTGTTCAATCACTTTTACTTCTGGATAATATCAACTCTCTCATTCACAGTATTTCTGCCTGTCTTCGCAGACCCTGCTGGTACTGGATTTGTTCTTCTCCTTAGAAGTCCAGTCAGCCTAATCATTCTATTCCTTTGATGGCAACCTATATTGTCATACTGATATATTATCTCCATTTTGTACACCATCATGCAAACAGAAGTGCTTATTCGTGTTTTATTTAGAACTAAAACAATGTGATGCTTGAAACGCTAACCCAATTCTTAGCCCTGTGTCCTAAAGAAATTAAAGTGATCACATACATCTTTGTTGGCTTAACATCTTAGTATGCCTGAGATGGACTTTTAAAACCAATCTGACGGAGGAGTAACGATCACAATTATGCTTTGCTCTAATAAACTTAATGAAAGTAAGCGGTAAAGAAGACAAAAAAAGAGTCCGCATTAGTGGTGCCCCATGAACAGGAAAGACTGCAATATAAGCTCCCTTTTTATTAGACACTAGAGAATCCAGGCACACAAGAGGCTCTGTAAATATCCCAGCTGTGGGAAAGGCTTCAATTGGAACTTAGATTTTACTGGACATCAGAGAGTACAACCATGAAACTCAAATCCATAGGAAACCAGGCTTCATTAGTTTCACTCTCACAGACAATACGTTAATAAATAAAGATTTATCAGAGATTTAATTCTATTTTACTACAACTCATGTACATGCAAATGTCAATTAACACAATCAGCACATACACATCAGCCTGCAGGAGATACTGTCTGTTTGCAAGAACAAAGCACTACAAATTGGCAGTCTTCCTAATTCTTTCGCCAGACGTCAATGTGTGATCTCAGGAAAAAAAATCAAACATTCCCATGGGTCAGGCTTCCTTTATGCATATATGTTTACGTTTATACAGTACTCTCTGACTCCCAGCTAAAAGGTGCTCTGTGAAAGAGAGGAAGTTTTGGAGTGCTGCTAATATGACATTGCTCACTTTCCTACCAAACACACCTGCCCATCAGATGTCTGCACAACAACATCAATTGTTGTTTCTACAGTAACTTCTTGAGCTATGGAAGCCCCCCTCAAATACAAAGCAAAACAGAACAATAGTAAAACCAACCAAATAAAACCCAAAACAACGATAACAAAAAAACCTTTTCCCCACTCCAGTCTCCTCCTCTCAGGTTTCCGCCTTGATTGACCTCTATGTCAGAATATTTGAATCCCCAAATCCTTCCTACACAGCTCTGTCCACCACTGCTTTATGTCTTCCAGCTGCAGGTGCACTAACTTCCACTAGCTCACGTCCTCCAAGCCTAGACTCTCTTTATCCCACAGCACTTCTCCACGCCTCAAGGCCACGGTTTCCCTGAACCATGCCCTTCTTGACTCCCTGGCTGACCTCTCCCAGCCTGGGAGTCCCTTGTACCTCCCTCATTCCCACCCAGTTTACTTCCCCCCGCTATCTCAGCTTTCCCTGCTATTCGAGACGCCAGTCTAGGACAGTTTAGGTGTGCAGCAGCCTGAACATTGGCCACTGGCATCCTTTCTGCATCTGGGGAAGCTTTTAGTTCCTGACAGACACCAGGGCAGCTGGTCCTGCCTTGCACACAGGCAGATAACGGACTGGTGGGCAGCCAGAGGCCCCCACCTCAGATAAAGTGGTAGCTTTTGAACTGGCATATTCTTTCAAACCAGCAGTTTAAATGAGTTTAGATACCGGCATCTTGTTTAACTAGGTAGGACTGCTGCCTTTGTTGCCACGGCCAAAAGCACCACTAATATTAAAACCTGCACTTCTAGCAAACTTCTTTCCAGCAATAGCTGAAGTAAATGAAAGGTTCCAACTTTCCCCACCCTGTAACTCTCTCCTATATGAAAGAAAAAAGGATACACATTACATTACTTCTCACGCGTGCCCAGAAGGCAGTAAAATATATAAGCTGCACACACATGTGTTAGACACTCCTAGTCCTTTTTTCCCTCCTCTAGGTATATGAAAGAATTGATTTATCAAACTATGGGTCACCCGATTTTGGTTTCCAGAACGAGAAAAGACTCGTTTTATTTTACATACTTCCAGCAGACCACGCTATGCCCAGCTAAAAAGGTTATTGGAAGCAAATTTATTGTCTATGTTAAAAGGCAAAGGTCACAGTGAATGCACCAGAAGAGAATTATTATTTGAAGCACTCATCATGTGACCCCCACATTACCTAGTCAGTCAAGTCTTGTTTTAAATGACACAGGAGTCAGGTTGCAAGAGAAAGCAAATAGTGTTTTCAGTGTTTTGATTTAAACCATCAATTGCTCTTCAATAATATCCTCCAAACTCCAGCAGCTAAATTCTTTTGTACTTGTTGTCACTGTATATTTATAATAAAAGAGTAGAGCTTAACCTGGAAATTGAGAATATTATGGGATGGAATATTGTTTCAAGCCTCTCCTTATTTCCATCTGAGTCGCATATACCTTACAAAAAATCCTTGCAAGCAAACAAGAGAAAGGATGCAAATGTTGGCGCAGTGAACTAGAAGGTTAAAGGAAAGTAAGATGGTTGGAAAGGCAAATTGATAATTTTATTTTCAAATTAAATCTGCCATGTGGAGTTCATAACCTCCTGGAACTAAAACAAAAGCTTACCTCCTTTGCCAAAAGATTTTTAGAGTCTTTTAATAAGAGATTATCTCTGGATTCTCAACAACGTTGCTATAATTCAAGTCTTCCAAGGCCTACCTTAGTTGGGAGTTTAATGATTGAATGAGTAACTAAAATGCAAGCAAAGTTTAGCTCAAAAATTGTTCAAAAAATGTCCTTTTTCATCCTTCTTTTATCACAGTCAATTTCTGGGAAGAGCTCACTGTGAGGAGGAAGGTCTTTAGAGTTTGAAATGCCACATAGACTTGATTTCAGTTATTGGACCTTGGTACCACTATACAAATGGGTAATAGCAGAAATAAGGGAGTGATGTCAATTTTTAATTAGTAATAAAATTCATTCTCCTTTTCCTCCTCTCACAAAACGCTACCCTGAAAAACCTGGGGAGAATGCAGGCACGACCAGAGTGTGTTCACAAATAAGGACACATTCCTGTGCTGTGAAGGTGGGCTCACTCCACGTGGGATTTAGCTGTGCGATCGACATCACAGCAGATCTACCACGTCCAAGGGCTGCCCACTGCATTCGAAACACGACCTGTTTCAAACGAGGGACTGCGCCTCACGGGTCCATGCCTTAAGACTGCGTGGCTTATGTTGCTTCAAATGGCAGGAAGGGCTCTTCATAAAAATCAAATAATGATGGACGTTGGAGTGAAAGGAATGATTCTGCATTTGCTCTGAGAACATACTGACTTTTAATATTTGGTTAACACTTGAGAGCAGAAGTAAGTAATATTTTTTTCTTTTTGCTGTGAAGTACTTGCAAAATGAACATTTAAAATTGTGTCTTTTGCTGTACTTCGTAATAAATGTAATGCTTCATGATGAAGACGGAAATTGTTTAAACACCTGCATCTTGCAACTTGTATGACCAAGAGAAGAACAAATAATCCAGGTCAAAGAATAGAAGGAAAACAGAGTTCAATACAACAGTATACCTTTTAAGCAGACTAACAAAAGGATAAGCTACAAGATAAACCTTTGGTTTTGCAACTTAATATTTATCTTGCTGCAGTTGTAGTCAAAATTCTTCTCTGGAGTATCTCCAGGTAAGGCAGGGGATATATTTGAATTCTTGGCAGGTGATCCTTTCAAAAGTCATAATGTGACAACAGGAGTTTTATAAAGCTGAATCATTTTACACCTGGAATGCCTTTCTCTATCAGTCTTTCCAGCCCCAGCAAGGAGACCTACCCCATTAAAATGCAATGCAATTTAACCGACTAGAGAAGTGTTACAGCATGTTAAAAGCTACATAGACAAGTTTTACTACAAGGACAAAAAATTACACAAGAGCCAGATGAAAATATCTCTATTTAAAACAAAACAAAGAAAAAAAAAGGAAAAAAAGAAAAGTATTTTCAGAATTGTATTCTTAAAGGATCTGCTGCTGCAGCTGTTCAAGAGGAATAAATTCTGCATCTCAAGAATTACTAAAGCAAAGGCTTTACCCTGCCAATCAAAGCTGCAAGGCTCAAACTCCTTTAAAATTAATGCCATCACAAAACTCTAAAAAGGCAGGTCTTGGATATCTCACAACATCTCTTTGTGCTAAAGACTCTTTCCTTAAAGGCCAATCTGAAAATCCAGCCTTTTTTCAGGGAGCCAACATAAAGAAGGCTGAGGGGTAATTCGATCACAGCTGTTCAACCCAGGGAAGGAGGTGTGCATTCTCGGCTCTCCAGCACAGCAGCGGAGCAGAGCTGCAAACCCGGCGAAAAAAGAATTACAATCAGAGAGTCTTGTGGCCACCAGAGCATACGTACTGCCTTTGAGAGGTCATCCCAGGATACACATGGGTGAAGTCTGTGCAAACAGCACAGCTGAAAGAAGGATTTCTGCAGCACTGACACATGGTTTTCCATGGGAAGGGTGTGGTCAAGGCTAACACCATGTTTCTTAAGTTAGCTCATGCCTTCTCAGCGTGAGCCTTTCAAAAAGTGGGATGAGACAGGAAGAGAAAACCAGATGAACGACTCCTCTTTCTCTTCCTCTGTCCTTTCAAACTCCCCCTCTCATACAGTTCTGCATCTTTCCATTGTCATCATAACACCAATTTATAACCCACACCAAACAAGAAGCCAGGAAACAGGCTTAGCGGCACATCCATTTTGTCTGCTTGTTCTTCAGGCACCATCGATGAAGCTCACAATGAGCAGGAAGTGTTCCAGTGTTATGACTATGACAGAAAAAGCAAGGCTTTACCTAAAGTAACATTGGCAAAGCCACTATTAATATAGCGCATAGTCGTTTAATGAGGTAATCTCTACACCATCATAGCGCCTTTCTGTTTGCCCTGAGACTGACGTCTGACCTCAGCAGCCACCAGAGAGGAAAACAAAAAGTCCATGACAACATGGCTAATAACATACAAAACCCAACTGTTTGTGTCGGTCTTTTATTGACAAAGGTTACGCCGCAGCTGACTTCCACTACACAAGTTATAACAACAAACCAGACATAACCTAGACGCAGGCTGGGTGGATGTTATGACAGAGTAATGGAACTGAATAATGACTTTAACAGTTCATCAAAATTATTCTTTCTGGCAGTGGTAATATATCTGCCCAAGTCCAGGCTAATGTTATGGTTTTGTATTGCTGGCTATTTGTGAATTGCCTGTCATTACCGTGTGAACAAAAGCCACAGTCTTCCCAGAGCAATGGGTAAGAACCCTGCCCACTGATAGCTCTTTGTATAAAACTGATAATTGACCTGTTGAAAAATTCCCAAAGCCCTTCATTATCTTTTATAGCACAGGGCCTACAGATAATCGGAGGAGAATTTTAGCAAAACCCAAGAATTTTAGCAAAACTCCGCTGGGAGAGCAAGTGTTAATGAATTTTTTTAGCACAATACGGAAATAACCCCCTCCAAGTTCCTCTGGTAAGCACATGCAGTAAAAGGAGCATGCAAAGTTTTTTTTCACAGAACTCTTCGGATGGTTTAGAGTAATTAAATCAAATAAAAGGTTCCAGAGCTTTAGCTAAGGAAAATCTGTACCCTACATTTGTGCTGGCAGTCGGATACCAATATTACATTACTAAAGAAACTGAACTTTAACACAAAATGAGTGAACTGAGGGAATCACGCTAAAAGATGCAAGATGAGAGGAACAAGATGGTGTTAAATTTCCACAACATGATTAGAGAGACGTACTATTTTGCCCTTCTTTTCAGGAAGGTCTCCAGATTTCTGTATCAACATGAGACCATCTGTGTGGAAACAAACGCAGTGCAGACGTGCTTTAAAAGTTACCTTTCATCTCCATCTTGTCCAGCTACGTTTTTCTTTACAAAAGTTGCTGCTTCGACTTGACTACATGTAATTGATTTTTATTTGATGTTACTTAATCAGCTCCATCAGGTTACTTCCTCATCTGAATTCACTATGTGTTCTCCAAGGCATCATCTAAACCCTGCAGATTTTGTGGCATAACTACTGAGCTCGTGTACAATCAGGAAGAGGAATTGCGTAGTAGGCTATAAGGTAAGTTGTGGATCGCTGGCTGAAGGAATAACCTCGGCCGACTCCCTACATCACAGCTATGCTAATCAAGCTCTATCAAAATTCTATCATGCCTTGTCACTATTCAAACTTCCTTTCTGCATTGAGAAGTTTGGGTATTTCAAACCTGCATCTATCTACCTGAAGGAGACTGCTGCCTATGTCAGTCAGGTAAACCGTATCTATTTCTTTTAACTCACACTTTTAATTTCTATCACTAACAATATTCATACCTTTCAATAATTTTAAACACAAGTATCTCAATTCAGTTTGTTGAGCTGACACAAAAACACTACAGATCTCAACATTAAAAACGCATTTCCCATTTCCAGAGAGGAGGTCTCATTCAGATCCTATTTATGTCAGGTTTTCTACATCTCTCATAATAAATTGCAGTTGTGTAACCCCATGATACACTACAAAGAAGACTGGTTAAAGAGGAAAGTGTTATTTTATGGCAGAAATAGTCCTCTGGTCAGCTCAGACTTCAGGAGACATAGGAAGCTTGAATTTCAGGCCTCAGAGGGAAATTTGCTGGTTGGAAAATGCAGGTATAGTAAGTTGTTTTAAAATTAAATGTTTGCAATCCATTCAACTAAATTCTGATGGGCACCAAACTGACCTGAAACAATATACTGCAGTTAGGGTTTCCTGCTGTGTTTTGGCAACAATATTTCAGACTTTCACATGGAAAAAGTAGACTTGTAGGCACTAGATTTTCCACCAGACAATGATTCTCTATCAGGTCCTCTCAGGAATCAAAATGTATTCAGTATTTTAGTGTAAACAACATAATTCCTGCTCCCTGGCTTCCTCATGTTGCTCCACTCTCCCTACCCACTCCTCCCCCGCTCCGTTAAAAAATGGCTCCCTTGGATTTCTCAGTTATATTTTCAAGTTCCCCCATAATTTCTTCCTTCAGTTACCTAGCAGACAGACAACGACTGGTGCTAACCAATCATGCATCACACCACGCTATGGCTCCAAGGAAATTTGCCAGACACCCATACAGAACCTATTCTTCTTCTGGAAATGTTTTCCTTTTCCTGGACATCTCACAAAGGACAACGCTACATCACAGGTTAGCCTGGAAACTAGAAATACTGTTGGCCATTAAGAAGCATGACTGAAGAGTTACTATTAACCTTTGCTTGCTGGGAGCTGAGATGATCTGGCCTTGACCAGCTCAGACAGGGATAACTAAACCGAATCCACAGGAAACCTGTCTATGATGGTACACATGTGGTTACACACCTCCAGACTACACATTCTTTCAATTTGCAGCTTAACGGGGCCATTGGAAGCTCAGGTCCCAATCAGCCCTCAAAATATGAACCAAATGCACTGTAAGGTTTAGTTCTTGCATCCATTGAATACATGACGTATGTGTAAGTAAATATCCAACTCCTAGACCCTTGGTTCTAAATCCTGGTGACAATTTGTAGCAGTGGAATTAACTGTTTCACTGCCCAGATAACTCTGGTTGCAGGTGTGGGATGGGAGCAATCCGGCACACAGAGGCTAAAGTAAAGAAAAAAGAAATTATACTTTTCTTTCCCTGTGCCTCCACTTTCTCCACTTCCACACAAAGTTTTAAACTAACTTTTGTCCAAACACAGCAGAGAAAAAGGAGTTTCACTTCACTCATATTACCAAAAATTGATCAATAGTAACAATTAAAAAAATAACAAAATAAAATAAAATTAAAAAAAACCAGCCCCACCTATCACATAGGTTGTTCAAAGCGCCAACTATCACCTCCTTACCAGTAAAATCCTCGAGCTTTACCTAGATGTCCATTACATGGCAGCTGACTCTTTCCAACACAGTAACTTGGAAGAGGCTGGAAGCCAAAGTTTCAACTTGGTGGCAAATAGAGGACAACAACAAACACCTAAGACTTAGTTACTATGTCAATCTTCCAGAAGAGAAACATAAAACCCTTTGAGTAATTTTTTACCTCCTCTAAAGGGAGGTTCAGGCTATATGCCAAATTAACTTTAAACATCCTTTTAAATTTCTTTTTCTTCAATACCCTATACTAGACTTTTATTCATCTTGCCTAACCCAAGGGAGAAACGTCCTAAGCCAATGCTTTTATATCAAAATACTATGGCTGAAGTAGCTCAGTTTCCCAGTGTTATAAATTGGCAGTAGCAGTTGTGATTTTTTTAAATTTTAATAAAAAATTAAGTTTTATGGTGCCAAAACCCCCTTATGCCTGGAATCATAGAACAGATTTAGTTGTACAAGGAAGCGCTGGTAAGTGGAACTTGCAGAACTTGCAAACACGCCATTTACAGGATAATTTCTGTATGAGTGAGATGCTTCACATTAAAAAGAGAGAATGGAAAATTATCTTCTATCTCAAGACACTACAGCACGAAGTAGAAAGTTTAGGTTATTTCAAAGGCTTTCAGATACTCCTCTGAGTGGAGTTCAGCTGGCAGTGTCCCACTGACCCCAGCACACACAGGAAGAAGCAGTTGCAGTATGTTAGTGCCTGTGGGCAGAAACAGGGAGAAAATGATGACAAGGACTCTAAAAACGTCACCGATTTGAGGTATTTTGGTTACTGAGTTCCCATCTGGACACCGAAACACGGCATGGCGTCTGAAACCTGCGTATTCCTGAAGATTGTGAAGCTTCATAACAAGCGTACAAGGTGGCTATGCTTAAAAAAAGAAAAAATCTCCCACAAAGAGTAGATAGTGGAGAGTTGAGATAGTTCTGCCAAACTTTCCTCTTACAGTGACTTCCCCACCAAAAGTCTGCAGGCTTCAAAATAATAAAAAAATAATTTAAAGACCCATTTAAAAGGCTAACATCCATTGGAACAAAACCCAAATACTTCTGAACAAAGCCAGAGAGAGAGGAACAAAAGATTCTCCCCTGTCTACTGTATTCTTGCTCCATTCCTGGGTTTAATAAAAAAGGTGACTTTGAGTGGCAGCCGACTCTGCCCGATCCTCTGTGGTTCCTACAGTGATGTCTGCTCCTTGCTCCTCACCACAATCTGTCCCCAGGCAGAGACCGGTCTCTCTTCACATAACTCCCGCTTGTCACATCCCTTGAGCTCTCGGACTTCAACATACTCCTTAGCTTGAAGAAACAGACAGACCACCACAAACCAACCAGTTCCTGTTTGCCACTAAAGAAGTAAACTACAGTTTGCACCTACCAGTCAGTCTTATCTTTCTGGAACACAAAAGAGGATTCAAACGACTCTAGACTTCAGCTATGTGAAACAGGAAGAAACCTCCCCTCTGGCAATTCAAACCACATGTTCCTACTCATCTAGAGTGCCTTACAACAGGGAGGAAAGCTCTTTACCACCTATTCTTTTCCTCTTATCCTTCTTCTTTCCCTTTAAAGGAAAAAGAGCTTTAACAGGAATTGAAACGTTATATTTCTGTGTCATGCGAACAAATCAGTTTCAGAGGCCAAGAGGTGCCGGACTGCGTTGGCTGGAGTTAGGAACGTGTCCCTCCAAGTGTACTTACACACACACACACACACACACACACACACACACACACACACGCACACACACTCACCCTGCTTCCTGAGAATGAGGACCTCCCCGTGTGCCACCTGGGCAACAGGGACAAGGAGACAGGCAGGCAGGTTAGACTCAGCGCCCCAAGGCATCCAGCTTGAGTGGACAACTTCTCCGTGGTTGGCTGTTTCTAGTCTCGGGTTGGTTTTGTTTGTTTGTTTGTTAGTTTTTGGGGGAGGATGTAGATCTTTTTTCTTTAAAACAAAACCAAAACCTATCCAGTTACCAACACTTGTTAGGAACCTGAAACTGCAGCACTGAAATAAAAGGGAATTTGATCATGAACTTCAAAGAAGATTGATTTGGACATCGTAGTTACTGAGAATTACATTTTAAAGGGAATAACACTTTCAAACGTACACATATATAAAAGCACCTCTGTCAAGGGAATACTGTGGTGTCAAAGTTAAGCCCTCAGAAATGAGTAGATACCCCTTAAGAATATGAATTGTAATACAACCTGAGGCAAATACCCTATTGAAAAATATTAAGTGATTTTGCAATTGAAGACGGCAGCTGACCATAATGTGGAACTCCAACTTCTGATTCATTAAATTTAACCACTGATGTCCTCTTAATGCCAGCTTTGATAGGTAATAATTATGCATTTTCCATCTACATGTGTTTGAAAACATTTGTAAAACACACAAAAATAGCATTAGTCTGATGCAGCTGCCCAGATTTACTGCACCAATAAAAAGTTAAAGTCTACACAGTAAAGAGGTATCTGGAATAATTTAAAACCAAAAGAATTTGTTCATTTCATGCAGACAATGGGTTTCTGCAAAATGAGGTGTCCGGGAAAAGGGTCTTTAAGGAAGGTAGTATTTTTATCTACATGTACAGTTCTGACTACAATGGATACTTGAGTACGGTGCACCCATGTTAGAGCAAATAGGAATTACAGATACAATTGTACATAACAGAAACAATAGATCAAATCCGACCTGAATATGGTTTTTATTACATAATGTACTCAATAGATACGATGTTTTCAAATACGGCATTTCTGGGCAATATACTGAAAAGAAGTGCACAGCATTTATAGGCACACAGATCCCATGGCACTTGTGATAACAAGCTGAGAATCCTCGGGGTGCACACTGCCGCTGCAAAAAAGAATCAAGTACAGACAACTGATTTCTCTCACCTGGGCCTCTACAGAGCTTCTACGCTGTGAAATCTTACCCGAAAACAGAACAAAAAACGGGTTCAGGAAGTACTTCTTGTACAAGTAACTTGTATGAAAAAGAAATCATATTGAGCATGACACCAAAAACTCTTAGTGAAATTGAAAAACTCAGTAGGTGACATACTGGAAGAATGACTTGGAAGTACTGAAGTGGAATATACAGAAGTTCCTTCGTAATTCATTTGGTTTTGCTGCCAGTCTACAAGCGCAGTTCTCAGAGACTTGACACAGGCTGCAGAAGTCACGTCCTTGTGACACGACTGTGTTATTTCACCGCGCATCTGGTGATAACAGCCTCAGCCCTGCCATTACTCAGTATCGGGAACTGGACAACCTCTCCTTATTATACAAAATGCATGTAACAACAAAAGTGTCTTCCAAAGACCTATGCTGACATGTTAGATAATGTTACCTCTAGATACCTGTAACCTAGACTACTACAACAGGAATTTGAAAACTCAGTCATGTGGCAGTGAAATGAGCAGTTTTGACTTAGGAGTACTGTCAGGCTAAGGGACCGAGTTTACTACCAGTGAATAGTAAAGTGTCCGATTCAGAGCTCATGGTACTGAATGTACATGTATCACCAGGATTCGCGTATGTTGCTAACAAGTCAAGAAAATAATATATTACATAAAGGGCAATTCAATTCAAAAGGAAGACTTCATCTAAATCGCTAGGCAATAAAACCCATGCCACTCTTCCTCAGTGACAGCAGGCTCTATTAGTGACTTAACGTGTGACCTTTCCACAGCCTTTGTCTCTCTTTACCAGCTTCAGATTGAAAAAGAACAGACAGTGGTACAGAAGGATATGTACATCGTTTACTGTGCATTCACAAGTAAAAACTCGAGTTATTAAAAATACAAACGTGAAGCTTTTAAAAGGACTCACCATTTTCTTTTATTCTCATATCTAGCCAAAACTAAACAACATTCAAGTGAAAAAAAAACCCTTTCCTATGACAACTCAACCTTTTCAATGCCTTTGGAAAGATCATGTTTGAGGGTATCTACTTGGGCGTGGGTGATGCACATTGTGGGCAGAAGAGGGAATTATCCAAACTCCTTTGCCGTGTGGCTCACCTAAATTGTCTGACTGAAAATACTTTGCCACCAAGACACTCAATTTCCAGTATCTTTTGATAGGATTTGGCAAGAGAGATACTGGATGGGGAAGATCCACATAAATACTGAGCACTTAAACTCTGCATATCAGAAATACTTGCATTTTTTAAGAGCCTGGATTGTACTATACTATTTTAAAAGCCTGTGTATTTAGGTTTTTTTTCCCTGTCTGTTAGAATGACTAAAAAGAAAAAAAAAACAACCCCAAACTCCTACATTCTTCCTTCAATCTGTAAGTAGACAGTTTTCTCCATTCATCAGTTAAAAATTGATAAAAGAAAATTCAGGAGTTTTCTCAGTTTCAAAGGAGATTTAAATACGTAATACATGCAACTAAACGTCCAGACATACATTAGTACACAAACGATGAGCCTGACTTTCAGAAAGGATATTGATTTTCCAGCTTCAGTCATGACTCAGACTGCACACTGGGAGTGATTTGTTCTCGGGGATTGATTATCGCTCAGACTGCCTTCCTCGGGGTTTCAGCTTTGGCAGTCAGGCGGTTACTGACGTGAATGGGACATTAGCCCAGAGAGACCACTGTTTCCAACTTGGGTGGCAAAATATCTGTACTCTTATTTGGCTGGGAGAAGAGAAGAAAGGCCAAAGCATACATCTCTAACAGTGTTTGAATGAATATCTACTAGAAAAGCCACAGTGGGGTTGCTAGGAGGGGAGGCCAAAACCAGAATTCAAAGTGGACAGGAGGGATAACCAAGGAAAGGAGCTCTCTCCCATTTCCTAAAATACGTAAAGCTGAGGGAGAGGAAATCAATATACTAAGAGCACAACTAAGATGAAAAAAGTGACCGTAAGAATTGATTAATCTACGACTGTTCTCTGCAGCGTGCCGCTGCTGCCGTCACAGAAAAGGCACTGCATAAGAAGAATAGCCCGCAGGTGTTGATAGTGGGCCTCAGTTTTTTCCTTTAGAACAGCTCAGTGGCACAAAAACGTTAAGAAACACTAGTTTAAACAGTACTCTACTCTCTCAAGAAAGATAATGTTTCACCGGCCCAGACAAGAAGTACCTACTTCTTTGCCCACCTGTCATTGTGTATCTTTAAAAGAAAAACCAAAAGCCTCCACACACGAAAAGCCACAGAGCAGCACTGCATATTGCACACACATGTCAGGGAGAGGTGGCATGATTACCAGATGTTTAGATCCATCTCAGTAAGCAGACACCGCGCAGGCTTGAAAAATAGGTAGAGAACCGTTTTCCCCATGATGACATATGCTTCCTTGAGAGATGACAGATCAGTTCAGCTTTGGTGAAAGTGATTCGTCACGTTATAATGACAAAGTAAAAACCTCATGAACACACTGCTTCTTTCCCTGTTTTTTATTTTTCCATGGGTGAAGAAGAAAGTAGCATCAGTTAATTATTAATGACAAAGATCTTTTTACATGTAGGATGGTAAATTACTGTGTTTGCTAACAATAGTTAGTTTGTTTCTGAGCAAGACTTCTGAAATATTTGAGTAATTTTCTTCATGTTATATACAAAGATTTGAGAGATTAATTGTCCAGATGTTTCCTTGGGTTTTGTTCTCTCTTTCTCACATAATAAAAATCTTTCAGCACATTTTTTTTTCCAATAAACCCACAGTCCATCTGTTATACTTTGCCGGAGACATAAAACAGCACTACATGTGTGTTACCATCATTCTAAAAAGTAAATCTGCACAATTTTCTTTTATGAATAAGGTGAAAGATTCCATTTTTATTTGTTAGGTAACGTCTCGATATGTTGCCCTTTGCCCTAAAACATTAGCTCAGTTCACTAATACCTTCACCTTTCCTCCTAGTGTCAAATCCCAAGTCAAACCATCAAGTATTTCTGTCTCTTTCACAACAGAAATCCTCAAAAAAATGCAGCAGAGCAAGTCTGTAATGGTTATCTCCTATAAATACAGCACAGCTCCTTTAGTATAATTTAGAATGTCTAATTCTAGATTAGAATCTGTCTCAGGATGTCATGAGTAAAGTGAACAATGATAGCACGCTTTTTTATTTCTGTATGTATCACAAAAAGCGTTTGTTCTGTAAACAGAGCAAGTGGAAACACTGGTTAAAATATAAGAAGTGTCAAAACCTACTTCCTTGATTTCTGCTACAAAATGACAGCCCTGAAGTAGAACTGATGAGGAATTTTTTAGCTGCAGCCATGGAAAATTGGTAGCTTTGAAGCTTGGTTTCCAAACAGTTGATAATACATTAATAAAAAAAAAAAAAATTCCCAGAAATCTCTATCATCTCTAGTCCTTCAAATTCCCACACCAAAGAAAAACAGAGAACATTTAATTAAACAGTAATGTAAGAGCATGTCAAGGAGATCTATGTCAGCAGATGTGTTGTAGTCAGAACTTTCACAGATTCGAAGCAAAGCTTTACGTAACAACAACATTCTGACTAGAAAGAGGAGACTTGAAGTGAGGCCTAATATTTGTGGGATTATTCCAGATCCTTGAATGTTTACTAAGTCTCAAACAGGTTTCACACAGGGCTAAGTCAAAAAGTTTGCAGGAGTTTGTAGGCATCCAGTTTTGGGCACCCCAAAGGAAAACTTTTATAAGCTTGAGTGAGTTCATCAAAGGGTCACTTAGATGGGGGGTGGGGTGGAGAAGATGTGGTTTGACAAAGTCCTTAAGTGGTTACCTGAAGTGAATGCTTAGAAACTAGTTTCTTTAACAAAAAGCTCGCCAAAACGTGTGTGGGAGGCTGGCTGCAGTGACCAGAGGAAAGGTGTTAGCAGCTGGTGGATGGATGGTGATGGGGAAATGTCAGGAGCAGGTACTGGCCGGGAAGATGCAGAAGTACTTAGCAGCTGCGGTTGATGCAGGAGACTGAACGGAAAACCTCAGTGGGAGCGGCCTTCTGGCAAGCTGTGGGACAAGAAACTGGAAGAAAAAGAGATGTGTGATGTATAAGGCTCAAGGTGAGAATGAACTAGGACTACTAAGGGCCATCTCTTCAAACCAACACTTTTAGTTAGGACCTGGAGTCACAGCTAGGTGTAGGCACACGTACCCTGTAGGAACACATAAGAGAGAAGACTTCTGGGTGCTTGATTCCTCCTCTTTTCCACTGTTGAAAATGCATGGACCTGGGCTTGCTCATCAAATGAGAAAAGCTAGCCAGCCTTCAAGAATATGGTACTCCCCCTAAAATAACAAACCATGTTCACCTAAGTAAAACAAACCATCTGCATTAATCAGTAAAAAAAAATTGAAAAGATCATTGGTTTAAATGCTGATATAAACACTATTTCATATGTGCCAAAAAGATCATAACAGTACAGTTAACATTAAAAAGCACTCCAAAAGGTAGGCAATGAGTGAGCTATTTAGATTTGTATCTTAATTAAAAGTCCAAGAAATTATTTATATTAGCTTTACCTTACCTTTCAAAACTACATTTCATTCAAAAATGTTTATCCCAGCATCAGCTGTATCCTATACGAGAACACAGGTGCCCTTCCTTACCAAGTTATAAAACTGGTGTTTTTTCGGGTTTGAAGATACACAAATGGTGATATTGTAGTCATTAAGCAGTATCCTGATTTTCATAGGATGCCTCCCTTGCTAGATCGGAACTTCCACTGTTCTGCCCTAGGACCAGCTGGTTTCGGTCTCTATCCTCAACATGATGACAAAAAAGTGCTTTCAGATATCAACGAAGACCTTAAATTACCTAAACTTCGCCAGAATTTAACTCATGATTGCCACCTAAGCTGTGATTTGAACAACCACTTCCAAGAGGCCGCTGTATTAAGAGAAAGGTGATGTAGTTCAATCGAGCAGAACGCTCAGAACCACAGCCGTTCTTGACCAAAATAAAACACGGAGATATTATAGTGGCTCCTTGGTTTTGCAGCTGTTGCCTTGCAGAAGCCTGGAGACTGTACTTATATAAGAAGCTAGTAAATGCTGTGAAGGAAAGGAAATTAATCTCTGCTGTGCATGTTGTGCAATTCCTAAAGAGGTCTGCACACCCAGTGGAAACTGTTCGGGATCTGTAAACTAGAAGATGTTGAAGAACCACTACTCATGTCATCATTTTCTGGAAATCTGGTGGTAACCAGCTCTTTGAAAGTGAGAACACAGTTTCAGAAGGGCATTTGCATTTATTTTCTTGGAAAGGTATGGGAGGAGCATAAGGAACCAGACAGGAGAAGAAATAAAAAAATTGCTTCCTCCTTCCAATCAGAGAGTTCCTACTCTTGTTCTTAGGAGTCAGAAATGAAGAAAGGGTGAGAAAATGAGAAACGAGGATGAAGCTGAGTCAAAGTCCAAAGATGAAAAGTCATATGCAACTCGAAGCTCAGGCTGATTTTCCTCGTCTTGGAAAGCCAGTCCTTTCGACCCATCATGACAGGTTTTTAACGACAATGTCAGCATATTGTATGTACTCAAGGCAACAGCACAATGCAAACACTGCAACCCGGTATCAGGATGCCAGACTGACCATTACCACTTTGTGGCATTCAGCATTTTTAATCAACGCAGCCAGTTCTCAGCTTTTTCAAGGCTGATTACTATTGCACATTTGAACATAAATAAAAAAAAAAACCCCAAAACTGGTCCAAAAATTTCAGTGAGCTACGCTATTTTTTTACAAGTAACGAAGACTATCACTCACATCCCTCCTTATCAAAGTTAGTTATTAATGCAGCCAGCGTGTGCTGAAATCCAACAATTTCATTCACAAAGGAAAGAGCAAAGAGAGAAGGAAAAGTATTTTTCTGATAAAGACATCCGAAATGGCGAATGTCACCTGTTAATGCCTGCACTGCTGACAGAATTCCTAGGTTGGCACAAGAATCTTTGTTTACGTTATGTTATGAACTGACACAAGTTCAATCTTTTTATGTTAGACACACTATGCAAACGCTTACGAGAAAAGCAGCTGAAAGCTGGATATAGCCATGTCTGTAATCTCACACTTGCTTTTGGCGTCTCTGAAGGGATGCTGTAACATTAGCTTTCTAATAATGCTTATTAAACATGCAGCAACATGTATGGTGGGTACCATATGCGGAGCTGGGTGGGGTCATTCTCTACAGCAGCTCACCATATGGTGTCCCTATGAATGTGGCCCTGATAAAAGCAACCTGTTGATCCCGAATGGCTGACTCTGCCGCTGTAGTATTAAATTACTTTCCTTCCTTTTCCCCCATTCACTAGCACCGGCAGTGAAGTTGCTTCACCTGCCCATTTCACGCTACAGTTACCATGTTCTCCAGCTGCTTGTATCACTGGGATTTGATAGGCTCTGTGGCATTGTTCTACTTGCATGTGGTTTGTAGAGTGTGAGCAGGGAAAGGAGCAAAACATGAGGATCAGCGTTTAAAAAATCAAACTAAAGGACTGAATCCTACGCCCTTCCCTCACCTGCCACTACTACGAGGAGGCCACAAAACTTTTACCTAACTAAGGGTCAGAGTGAATGATTAGAATTCAATCACCACTGCAATTGTCCATTTCATTTTGTGTCTGTAGAGCTTCTGGTTTCACCGCAGAGGCTCACTGAGGTGCTGTATCTGGCCTGAGATCATTGAAAGGGAAGAAAGGAACGAACAGGCGAATGACCCTTCCGTAAATGAACGATTCGTAAAGCAGGTAACCCACTCCCCTTACACTGGAGCTGATACACAACTGCATGAAAGCCACCTGTTTAATGGACGCTGTGTCTCTAACAAGGGCTCAGTTCCTGTCTTCTGTCCCTCGGGTTCTCCTTTCCACCGTAGCAATTTCTTACCTTTAGGGGCTTTCTGTCCGCCAAGATACACGACCACTGTGCCTGGCCTGGATCTACACGTGTTTCTTGGGAACCACACGCCTGTATTGACGTGGGTGGCTGGCTCCTATCAAACACACTGTTTAATAGCCACATTTTGCTTTTTTGTGCCGTAGAGGCCTTAACTTCAAGGTCCTTTTTCCACCAGGGGCAGATCTGCACAGAACACCCAAGACCACAGCTGCATGTCAGTTGTCACTGAAATTTAACATGGGTTCAAATTTTCAGGAAAAAATACTAACAGACAAAAGACAGTGATCTCACTTAAGACTTACTGTTGCAGGAAGGCAGGTTAAAAAATAATTATATTAATAGTGGCCTAGGATGTATTCCCCAATGTGTATTCTTTCCTCCCTAATTTTTTCTGCTAGCTTTTATAAAGGAAGTTACAGAAAATGTTTAGTTTTAATATATAGACAAATGAAACAAATCCCTTGATAGCAGTTTTAAAAAAAAAAAAAAATAGGAGACAAAGGAAAATCAGTCTAAAGCCTCTCCTAAACTATGAGAAAAAGCTTAAACTATAAAGAGAGAAAGATGTTCAGGTATCCAGGTATCTCAATTCCATATCTTATTAATAATAAAATTAACAAGGTCATATATAACAGCTATATGATTGCTGTTCCCAGTATTTCTTTTTTTCCCTCTTCCCACTAATTCATACCATGTTCAGTCTTAGGTTCTGAACTTTTAAATATTTAAGTATTTTATCTAGCTGAGAGATTCTAATGAAATCAGCGAAGCCATTCACAAGAGCAAATCTATGTATGTGGTTGGGTACCTGCAAGATCAGGGTCTTAGATAACGAGCATTTTATGGCTGCAATTTTGCCCTATTTATCTGGACTGCTCAGCCACTAGCATACTTCTGGGCACTGCAAGATGTTAATCTCAATATATATTAAAAGATCCTGGGAACCAATGTCTGGATCACCTGGACATTTTAGTTAACTGAAGCATAAATGTAAGGCTTTCAGAACTGTCACACCAGTCGCATTGCTTAATGTGTCAGTACCCTTTCTCCAGCCTCTGCCTGGTTTGCATGACTATTCATTTCTGGGCTGAGACAGTCTAACTTCTTTGTGCAATACGCACTCTCCGTCACCAAAATAACATCAGCAAAAAAAAATAGTATGTATTAGTGGAAGGTTATTCCGTATGTACAACTTGTGAACAATTCGTTGAGTATTTGATACATGCATCACTGATATATTATCATTCTTGCGGGTTTTAGGTTCACAGCAAAAGATAATTTTCCATATTCGTGCAGGTTTAATACAGGGAACTCTTGCCTAGTCTGCTTTTATAGTGCATTAAAACCAACAACCTTTTTTTCTTACAGATACAGTATTTTTAGAGGAAAGTACCTTGCTGGAATACATAAAAGTTACAGAGTTATCCCACAGGAAGACTGCCTGCCGAATCCAGTGACTCGATTGTCACTGAATTCCATGGGGCAAGACCCCATGTAAAGACAGCAGAAGTAGTGCAGTGTGTTTGACTATTGCTTTGTATCTTAAAAAGGAAAAGAACAAGAAAAAACACAATCAGGAGGTAAAAAATATTAAATAATTCTTTCTGCCTCTGTAACATAATCATGCATGTACATAGATGAGAGAACAAAATAAGTAGCATATGGAAGAAGACAGGGAAGCCGACTTGAAGCTGTGACCTCTAAGTGTCTGTCTCAGTATTAAAAGACTTTAAAATGTTTACATATGTGGTGGGCAAAGTGATACAATGAAAAGCAGCGGAGATGCTGGAAAGTACTTGACAAAGGATCCCTTTTGCTGAACCAGCAGAAGCAACAGTGGGAATTTCTGCCACTTAAATTCTGCCATGTGGATGCAGACGAAGTCTCACACTAGAAATGAAGACAGGGCATGCATGGGAAACAGCGAGGTGGCTGATGAGGGAAAAAAAGTGCTGAGCCACTGCAGTTTTAGCCGGAGCACTGACAGCAGAATTATCCCTGGGAAGTCTGACTGCTGTTTTTGCTATCTTTATTCCGAGCAAAGAGGAACTGAGTGTATTGTATATTCAGGGTAACAGCTACATGATCCACGTAGGATGAACAGTGCACTACAGACACTGCACTGATTCCTCTTTTCACATGGATGAAGAACGCAATGAGAGAAGTGCTGTATGAGTGTTCACACATATTAATTGCCTTCACTGTCCTCTGCTGGCAGCGTATAATGTGACTGCTCAATTTATGCCGGGGTGCTGCACTTTATCACAGGGCTTAGACACAGAATCAAACAAAGATGAAAACTGCCAGGGATGCTGCAGATTGCACCCAGGACATGTATTCCGGTCCCTTCAACATTCTGTGCTTTGTTAATACAATTACAGAGGAAAAAGAATTGACAAGAGAGTTTCATGCCCAGTAGAAACTAAAAAACAGGTTACTGCATTTATTGTGGGCTTCTTCCATGCTACAGTGGTATGTCCAGTAAATGTCCTCCACATTCCTTAATGCAGCAGGCTTCTTGCATGACTAAACTCAGAGGGGACTTTCTATCTTGCTTTGACCTGGAATTATAGTTTACATCATGTCCAGCTTTAATGTAGATTCTATGGATAAAAGAAAACACAAGAGAAAATGGGCGCTGCCTTAAATAATTCACTAGAAAGCACAAGTATGGATTAATACACGTGCAATAATAGCATGGCTGTCTGCAGCATTCATTTGGATATTGCGGATTTATCAGTGGAAAGCCAGGAATGCATCAAATCGCTCCATACTGGTTTGACGTATGAGCTAGTTTTCGCATTCTCTAGGCATTTCTTAGCAAAAGCGAAACTCCATGTAGTTTAGTACCTCCCTCCTTCTACTCTATCCTGCCTAATCGGAAAATGAACAATCTTTTTTCAAGTTTCTTTTCTTTTTCCACTTGTAAAAATGTGGCAAAATTGAGTCATATAGATGAAACAAAAAGACTACTCCCCGGCACACTGCATCTTAGAAATTTGTCATTAAAATTAAAATGGACCAACAGATTCTCTCAGCCAGCCTTTGAGGACACCCCCACTATCCTCTTTGCCAGACTTAGGAAGCTGAACCAAAGTTGCAATACAGTGACAAAAACCTAGACATTTCTCACTCTAGTGGGAAAGGCAGCTGCACTGCTGTTCGGTCCCAGACTTCTGCTCTCCCCAGAGAAGTTAAAGTTAGAGCAGACAAGAAGGCATAGCTCTTTTTCACAAGCCAAGTCCTAGCATATGACAGGGGAATTTGAATAAGCCGTGAGTTGAAGAACGAACTGCTTGTACTAACACAGCAGAATGCCTGAAATCAAAAGCACATTCATAATAATTCCTGGGGTCAGCAATCAAGAACATTAAATTAAGATCAATGAATCCATAAAATTCACCAGTCTGTAGAATTCTCTCTCCTCCTGAAAGAAGTATTACTCTCTGTCTCTCCCACTTAGCACACTTACTGTTTTCTTGCAGCCCACTGTGCTGCACATGACAACAATTCGTTGCTGCCTCAGATTAACTTGCATCTTTTCCATCTGTGTACTTCACAGACATGTAATCGTCTGGAATGAGCATCTTCACCTAACTGAAGCTGATGAAAGAACCATCCAAAGCCAATCAAGGCCTAAACTGGACTATGAGAATCCAAAGGACATGAAGATGTCTAAACTGGAGAGAGATGTGTTTGATGGGTGGACCGTTTGGGTGGATAAGGGATTGATTGGATGGTTGCATCCAGAGGGTGGTCAATGACTCGATGTCCAGATGGAGACTGGTGCTATGTGGAGGCCCTTGGGAGTCCATACCAGGACCAGTGCTGTTTAATATCTTCATGGATGACATGGATGGTGGGATCAAGTGCATCCTCAGCACCTTTGCAGCTGATACCAAGCTGAGCGGTGTGGCTGAACGACACCTGAGGGACGAGATGCCATACAGAGGGACCGGGACAAGCTGAAGAAGTTGGCCTGTGTGAACCTCATGAGGCTGAACAAGGCCAAGTGCAAGGTCCTGCACTTGGGTCAGGGTAACCTCCAGTATCACCACAGGCTGGGGAATGACGGGATTGAGGGCAGCCCTGTGGAGAAGGTCTTGGGGGTCCTGGTGGAGGAAGGGCTGGACATGAGCCGACAATGTGCACTCGCAGCCCAGAAAGCCAACCATATCCTGGGCTGCATCAAAAGAAGCGTGGCCAGGAGGTCGAGGGAGGTGGTTCTCCCCCTCTACTCCACTCTGGTGAGAGCCCACCTGGAGCACTGTGTCCAGCCCTGGAGTCCTCTGCACAAGAAAAACATGGACCTCTTGGAGCAGGTCCAGAAGAGGGCCGCAAAAGTGATCAGGAGTCTGGAACATTTGCCCTATGAAGAAAGGCTGAGAGAGTTGGGGTTGTTCAGCCTGGAGAAGGGAAGGTTTCCGCAGACCTTAGCGTGGCTTTCAATAAAGGGGGCCTATAAGACAGATGGGGACAGTCTTTTTAGCAAGGCCTGTTGTAACAAGACAAGGGGTGATGGTTTCAAACTAAAAGAGGGGAGATTTAGACTAGATATAAGGAAGACATTTTTTACCATAAGAGTGGCGAAACACTGGCACAGGTTGCCCAGAGAGGTTGTAGATACCTCGTCCCAGGAATCATTCATGTCAGGTTGGATGGGGCTGCTCATTTGAAGGTGTTCCTGCTCACTGCAGGGAGGTTTGACCAGATGACCTTTAGAGGTCCCTTCCAATCCAAAACATTCTATGATTCTATGTCCAGCACTAGTCTTTCAGCATTTTGAAACGCTTGAAGGAAAAATAACTTTAACATATGTCTCCTTCTTCTAGCTTCTCCCCAATATTACCTCCCTTCTAGGTGGCTACAAACAAGGAGAGAAAAAGACTAATTTGGACTGGATTTGGCTAGTATCACCCTCAGCTTGATGTCTGTAACAGATTTCTACCTGCTGTTATCAAAATGGATCTTGATAACATGCAGGCAGCTAAAGAGCATGCATGACAGCATTTGTGGCTCAATGAGAAAACTAGCTGTACAAAAGAAAAGGGAAAAAATGCCTGTAGGTAGTTTTTAACTGGATCACAGCACAGATTCGACTTGCCACATCAGTCAGTACAAGACTGTGGCAAGAAGAGGGACACAGAGTCAAAAGAGGGTAAAATGTGCCTGGTCCTTACAGCAACCACATGCTGTGCTCTTAGTTTCACGGCAATCACTTTGGATCTGCACTATGTTTTCTATAGCCTTCCCATTTATATAAATATTATGGCACAGCTAGGCATGAGAAAAAAAAAAAACAACTACCATAAACTGTTTTAAACTGAGAGGAGAAAGCTTGGTGAGAAAAATTATTTAAAGCATGGATTTAAGAGATAAACAAATCAACAAAAAAATTGTGATGTAGTTTGCACAGCACACCCCACTACAAAGGAAGAAAACAAATGGGAAAGAAACATCTGCTGTAAAAGAATTTTGCCAGTTCTTCCTCTGATAACGGTGATATGTGCTTTTCTTTTCTTCTTCCACTGTAAGCTATTTGGGTAGATTTTTCTTTTACTGTGTGTTTCAAAAATTTCTGACTCTGATGAGAGTACAACATATGAATCATATTCTCATTATCCACAAACCTCAAAAGCATTTTTCAGAATTATTTTTTGGAAAAGTAAACAAATTTTATAACTGACATGAAACTCTGAGTAAATTTAGTATAAATAAAATGTAACAATAAAAAAGTAAATATTAAACCTAAAAAAGTCATGGTAGATATTGTCTTGAAATAGACTGAAGAACCCCAGAGGAGGTACTCAATATCAAAGCACAGCAGCTGTTGCAGGAGTAACTGGATTATTACCAACACTCATTGATAAGTGAATGATTGTATAACAGTTGTCCATATATCTTCTTATGACGTTCATAGTGGAAAAGTTTGGCTTTATTTAGAAAATTTGGAAAATTTCCACGAAGTGCATTGCAGAATAAGTATTTTTGGTTTTTCTCTTTTTCCTTTTCACGCTTTCCTACACCCCAGTGAATAAAACAAGTGCTGCTCCTGCTGGGATCTCCCACACTTTCCCAGCCGCTTATCCCTCTCCCACATACTCAAAACTTCCGCAACACCTTTTCTTCCACAGTTCTTCGCTGTGGACTCCTACTCCTCCACATGCCTGGGAAATACTGAGCAAAGAGGAATGCAAACCGCTTTTTGCAAAACCTGTGGGCAATACAAATAAAACATAGTCGAAGTTTCCAGGCTCAACAGCAGCAATTTGATTTAATGAAAGAAGAAGTAGGAAGCAGCGTTGGCGATTCACAGGCTCCTTGAAAGTTCTCTAAAACAGATCTGCTCAATTGTTTTATCTTTGTAGTTATTGCTTAAATGGAATTTACAAAATTAAACACACCACTTCCACACAAAGCCACAGGAAATCCATCGGCATATCCTAGTTTTCAGTCTCTCTCTCCCACTATTGTTCCATTTCTGGGAGAGCACAGATTTCACAGTTAGAGATAGAGGGATGGGACTGAGTAGAATCCAATTTTATTCCCACCTTTACTAAATTCCAACAATCTGTTTGCACTACTCCTTAGCTACAGAATTTCATAAAACTACAGTATTTAAAATGTACATTAGTGTTGTAGGAGCACAGATCTACCCTACTTTCAAAGAAAAAACAGCCTGGTAAGCATGATAGTAAACGACAGTATAAAGTTTCAAAACAAATGGAGATTTATCCCATAATATAAATGAAATATTTACATAACAATACATATTTACATTGAAAATACACACACGTTTAAACATATATTTAAACTTTATCTGTATTATATACATAAAATATTTGGGAAAAAGCCCAGATATGATGTAAATAAGCAGGAGTGATTTAGATGTAACTGCTAGTGGTACGCAGGAGGCTGTATTAATTCCTTATGTTTTAAATTAGGTTTATTTAAAGCAATAATTAATGAATATATTTCTCTGCAGAGGAGTATTCACATTCTGATTTGTTGACTGCTCTTTTCAGTCAGGGAAAGGACTGCAGGGAAAGCCAAGGAAAAAAGCTCAGATAGCGTTCTCTATTTATGTGTCCAGATAAAGAAAATACCTCTTAATGCTCTTTCAGCACATTGGGCAAAACCACACGTAATGATCAGGAAAAAGACCTCAGAGAAACAGTATTTAAAGATAGTGAGGTATACTAAACCAGCCACAAGATCAGTCTGAAGTCTTAGTAGTAGCCAGGACCTAGCAAGTTGAGAAACTGGCACTGGTGTCAGGTTCAGCACTGACAGGGGACTCGGGCTTTGTCAATGGCCATGGCAGCAACGGTTTGAAAAGGTTTTCCTCAGAGAGCAGCAGCAAAGTCCACCACCCGTCACTGACTTAGGTTGTAGAAGTCCATCACTAAGAGAAAACTCTAAGAACTTCGTTTGGGAATCAGTGGTTTAAAGTCTTTTGCTTATTGATTCCAGAGCTGAAGACTAGATCCAGGCACCTGCAGGCAGTTGGGCTGGCACTGCTTATTCTCTCCCAAAAGTTTGGACTTATAATTGCCTTGTGCTTTCCCACACCATCCTCCGCATGAACAGTGGAAATATGGACAAGATGTAGGGGAAGCAGTTACTTGAAAATCACCAGAAAGCATTCATCCTTCCCCGGATCAGTCCTTGCGGACTGTCGAGCTGGTGCGTGGATCATGTTACGCAGCCATAACTCTCCATTCCACTCAGACGTGCTACAAATTGCTGCCTCCCACTCACCCAAATAGGTAACCAAGAACACCAAGGAAAAATTCACAACAAAAAGGCCGAAACCAAGCTTTTTTTGTCAGTAGCATGTTGCAACTGACTTCTTTCTAAATAACATTCAAGGACTGAAGCAAAATTAAAGATGCTGTTATGATGTCACCTAAATATACCACAAGCTAAAAGAGACACATAATTTGATTCAGAACAAACCTGTACTTTTTGATGGAAACATGACATCTCCCTCAAATTAAAGTTATAAACGTAAAACAACTTTCCAAATTATTCCTTCTATCCAAATATTACTGGATTTGGCAAGAAAATAGATACTTTCCGTTCTGTTACACACCTTGTGAAGAATGGAAGCTGCATTTCTGCCTTGTTTTTTTTGAAGTGCAACCATCTTCCACTTTGCACACACCTGACACTCAAAGCACAGTGGTTTCACAATTTCCGTATTGTGACGTGTAAAACCACGACACACGGTTTTGCAAACTGTTCTGTGTTCAGAAGATCTACGGATGGCGGATACTTTTTACAAGCTTCCAAAGACTGTGATGACACCATCATATATCATTATAGACCTGAAACAGCTCTTATTCCTCAACGAATTTAGTTTTATTTCTGAGGACAAAGAAAACTACCATCTGGGTCAGACTTGGCCTAAAGTGATTAGTGAACAGACACTAAGTTGGCAACCTCAGTCTTGAACAGCTCCACCAGTAAGAACTCAGAGAATAAAAATCTGTGTCCTGAAACAGTGCCAGGTCAAGCTAGGTTTAAGCTCGCATGAAAATAAGAGAGAGAAATTATGCAATGTATAAAAGTGCTTTCTTCAAGAATAAAAGCTGAAAATGACCAGTTGGAGAGAAAACCAATATATATCCACTGACCAGAGTGTGAAATTACCCTGTATTAACAAGCAATGAAAAGTATCTTGGATACAGGGCACATGTTTAAGAAAAAAACACAGCCTTCCTCAGGATTGCAAGTGTTAAAGAAAAACGGCATTTCACAGTTTGTAAGTTAAGAACATGAACTGCAGACTGCTGCCAGTATCCTGGCACACACATTAAGTTATAGTATTACAAATTCTTAACTCCTCTATATGTCTTCAACATATTTATGTCTTGGTTGTATCAGCAGGGTAGTCATCCCTGCCTTACTAATGGCACTGTTTAACGAATCCTGGCACACATTTCTTTAGTAAGAAGCACTTCATTTTGTCAATGACTTCACTTTAAAAAAAAAAAATCCTAGTTTTCCACAATCTGCTTATTTTTACAGAGCATGAAAATTAAATTAACAACTCCACTTTAAATAAATTCCTTTATCTCCTTGGAAGAGGTTCTGGTCCAAACTGTTGCACCATTTATGTGTCCCAGGTTTGACTTCAACTGTCTGTGGTTAGCGTATTTGGACTCATGATATTTTTACTGCACTTTTCTTACCAACCGTAAGCATTTTTTTTTCAGCTGGGTACTCCAACCAACTAATCTCCCTTCTAGTACCAGTGAGATAGCTGTCAGTCAGAGGTTTGGCATGCGTAACAGTCTGCTTCACTACCTAAGATGCCAGAAAAATAAAAGATACACAGACAGGCCCATAAATCATATGAAGAAAGAAAACATTGGTATTGTACTAGGAGCCCAATAACACTGCTGAACTTGAGAATCTGGCAGCCTTTATGTTACACAGAATTTTCAGAGGCCATAAACATTCACACTGGACTGAATCTTGGCATGAAGCGATGCCATTCGACTGATCCACCTTTTACCCTAAACTCTGTTTCTCTTTCAAAGGCATGATGGTACACAGCACTCTCTATTTACAACAGATTTGTGAGGTTTGTGCCACTGCTACAGCAAACTCTAGTGGCTAGTTAAAAGCAGAGCTCTGGGGAAAGGAGTTCTTGCACTCATGTAATGAGAATTATTGTGATTTGCTGCAGGCTCTGCTATCCTCTTCCTTTACAGAAAAGAAAAAAAAAGCCCCAAACCAAATACCACCTGTGCAACTCCTCTTCCCTTTAGATTGACTCCCATGTAACCGTGTGCAGAAAACCAGCTTCTGGGCATGTCCGGTTAAGTTTCACCAAGTGCTGGTTTCCCCACCCCTCCGATTAGCTCAAAGTTACTCTGTGACGGCAGTGCTGAATTTCAGGATGCAGGTGCCTCTCTAATGCCTAGTGCAGTACATGCAAATCGATAGACCTACACTACACTTTTTGGAAAGCTAAGCAGAAATTTCTTTACAAGATGCTTGTCATCTTCTTTACAAGATTTCATGGTGTGCTGTAGTTTAGGATTATATTGCACATTTTTTACCATTAAATTGGTGCTTAAAAATACCCTCTTTTTCAGTCAAGTGTATAAGGAAAAAAATCTGCAGCTGAAGAAGAATAGTATCCTGCTTTTTCCAGATGATCTTAGTATAGTATTTGGTGGCCTTAGGAGGTGGAGAAGCAAGAAATGAATACTCAGTTAGATATCACTGGAGGTATCAGCTGAGATGTGGAGGTATTGAGGAAAATGAGGTAAATACCTAAAATGCACAGATAAGTCTAGGGTGTTGCCGTTTGTAGCGTAAGGATGTCACCTAGAAGGTAGAGACCTATTTATGCTAAGGCAAAATTGGCATCAGTAATAACTTTAAAGTCTTCCGGACGTCAGAGCAATGTGCTGTTAGCAACTCAGGACTGAGAGAGAACTAATCTCAACATTAAAAACTCTGGATGAGAGATAAGGCTTAAGGAACAACCTCAATCAAATGTTTTAGAGAGAAAAATCACCACACTTTAATGCAAATCAGAAAGTGTCAGGTGAAAAATTACCCATGGCTCAATGATAAGATCTTTTGGCACAAGTTTGGTTGTTAGCTCTTGTCGTAAGTAACCGCCGCCTTCATGTCACATCAATACTAGGAAATTAATGTAGAAATATTAAGAAATGTATTAACTAAGCTTGAGTAGACTTTCACTACATGGAATAAAAATCGATTTAGTTTTATTTGGTAACTTCATATCACGTATTTGCAGCCCTTCATGGATCTGCCTTGGAACTTTACTTCCAAAGTTAAGGTATCAGCGCATAGACCCTGTGTCGGTAGGAGCTCTGGAGGCCGGCTGAAAAAACATATTAAGCTATGAGCTTTTTTGTGTGAGTCCATACATTCAGAGTTTAAAGGTGTCTCAGTAGAAGTTTTGGGAGATCGCTGTTCTTCTTTTCAATCTTAAGAATTTGGGGTCAGGCTCTGATTGAGAAAAAGCAGTATTTTAAAACTTTTTTTTTCTGTCAGTAAAGGGAATGTGCAATAGTACAGTTATGTATATATGTATAAAGAGAAGAATACCTCTCCCAGTACAACAAATGATCGTATGTTACAGTCTTAGCCACTTTGCAATAGTCTGAAGCTAAGGTTTCAAATTTAACTTTCTATTCCCTTGCTTTTGGAGGTTTAAAAATCTATTCTTTATTTCTGTGAATTATGAATATTAACAGTTTGACTAGATGTTGACTTATTAATGCTGAGTTTGAGGCCAGAATTTTATAAACAGTTTAGTTTTTTTCTTGCTATCATACAAGTTTCACACCTTTTCATTGGGAAATACGATTTAACTGAATTAAAAAGAATAAGGCTTCCCTTTAGGAACCAATGGTCCCTTTTAAATAATAACCATATGTAACAATATTTTTTTCACACATTGATATTATTTTATAACACCACTGTCCACAAGAGATGATGATGTTTTACAATGGCCACAGTCACCCCTAACAATCTATCATATATTTAAGGACAGTTTAAAATAAAATGTACGTCATTTGAGATTGTTAGCTCATATTGAGAGTCTGAACATCACTCAGATTGTGCAAAATATATCTTTCCCCTATTTACTAGAAGTTATGAAACTATCAGGAAACAAATAGTAATATACTGACCAGCTTGCCCGACTTACATGACTTACTAATAGCTATGATATGTAAGAGGAGTAACATAAATACACCACTAAAATCTTTCATCTTAGAGCTCAATAAGCAGGCTGCTACAAGTAATTTTTTTCCCAAAGAAGCAAGCTTGAGGTAATGCCAGAGATGAACTGAGGCAAGCAGAAAATCAGGAGACTAACATATGCGTTATGAGATATTACACACCAATATGCAGACCTCGGCAGCCACGTGGTCGTACTGTGTGCTGACAACACTAAGCATTAGGTTAGACAGATTCCAGGGTGTCAAAGACATCTTTTTCATATTGCAAGCTACAGGCAGGTCAGCTCGGTTCAGCTTTAAACACAGTGTATGACACTGGGTTCCAGAAAGCTGCAACTTCTTTGAGCTGAGGACTCCGTGAGAGCACCCACTGCCACTGCAGTCGCAGCTCATCATCTCTTCTCTGCTCCGTGACTACACGTGGCATCAGAGCTGACGGCTGATGGAAGGATTCAGCAGTCACCTTCGTACGGCTACGCAGCAACACAGAGCAAGGAAGGGGATGCAGTCCTTTCGTGGAAAGGGATGAGATGACTGCTTACTCTCTTTATTCTTACGAGAGGAAAAATAATTTGCCCTTCATCCCAGACAGCTGTGATTGGATACTGTTCTTTGGACTAAATCATTATCTAGAACTCTGGACAATGATTGACCGACTGTCAGAAAGGGAGATTTGAAGCGAGTTAATATGTTCAGAAGACAAAAGAAATTTATCATCTGCCTCCCGAAAAGAGGCCAAACTAAGGTTATTGAGTCTGCACAGAAAGTCAAATAATTGCAGTGACACAAAAACTGACTTAATTGTTACAAAAGACACAGAGGACTATGCTGGTTACTGATTAGGTGAAGTAAGCTATTACGTACTAAACATCCAAAAGAAACTAGATCTATTTCTTTAAAACAGTGAAGGATCATAAGCTGAAACACAGATGGAAATGTTCTAATGGCAAATCCAAAAAAGCCCCCAAAATTCTAGACTGAGAGATTTTATTTCTCAAGTCTACTTCATGTCCTGGCAGCTGAAATAACATTTCTTTGCTAAGTCATGATTTCCAGCAAGCAAAAGACAATGACAAAATATTAACCTGACTAGGCTAATTCCATCTTCTAAGCTGAAAAGAACCAAAAATGACCCAGAGAGCATCAGTAACATAAAGAATACTGATTAACTAAACCCATCAGTTTCTTTTAAAAAAGTCATAGCTTCTCTTTTAATCCTATTTCCTTGAAAAAACCACCAAACAAACAATCCAACAAAAAACCCCAAACTAAACTTATTATTAACATATGACATGGGAATCACCTTACTGTACAAATGGAAATCTACATTTAAAACTAGTGAATCTAATGGTTTCTCTACCAGGACACACGTTCCTAAGTTACAACACAGTGGGGAGGGTGGGCACCAGCGAAGAAACATCCAACACCCGTCTACTGGAGTGAGGAGGGAAAAGGAAGGCTTAAACTGCTGACAACAGCATTCTTTCTCACCCATAAGAGAATGAGACCGGATAGACTACATGTTTTGGCCTCCAAGGGAGGAAGAAAAAAATCATTTCCTAAAACAAAGGAAAAATAATACACACGTATATATTTATATGTAGGTAGGTAGGTAGGTATGGAAACTGCGTAGGAAATGAAATGTGTATTCCCACCTACTTCAACATACTTATTTGTCTGACCTTGAACTGGTTTAGTTTGCCCCTGCTTAGCCACAAGAGGCAGGAAATGTTCTGGCGTTAATATTTTCTTTGTGGATATTTTTGTGAACATTTCAGGAAGAAACAATCCTGTGCAAACAGATTCATCACGGTAGAAAACTGGTTGAAGGTTTTTCAGCTACTCTGCAGATAGCCAACAATTTGGCATCCATTACGTACTACTACATCCAGTGGTGTAACAAAGCTTGACAACACAACAAACCTTAAAGACTAGTAGTTAGCTAGAGATTTAAATCAGTACACACCTACTGGTGAAAAAACAAGCTGTTGTTGGCTTCTACCAAAGCTTTTTCTTCTGCAGTTTGAGCTTGCTTCAATGTTACTTAAAAACAGTTTCCTTTTCTGTGGTTTTAACTGCTGTGAAACCTCCAAAATCTCAACTACTGCCTCTATACAAATACCAAATACACCAGATATCTCTCCCTATTTACCTGCTGCACCTTGTTTAAACCCACAGCACAGCTACTTGGTGCACTGCAGCGACAGCCAGGCCCTGACCCCTGAGTCACACAGGGTGTTGAGCAGCTGAACCATCCCTCCGGTACTGGAGCTGTGGTGGCACCACCTTGTGTGTTCAGAGGCGGCACGCAACTGTAAGCTAGGACTAACCTCCTGGGTGCATACCCAGCCAGTCCAGGCCTACAGCAGAGCAAATGGGGCGGCAAATGTAATTTCTCATCCATGTCATTCTCTTCAACACCTCCAAGGTATATGGACTATCTCTCTTGGATTTTAGCCGTACAAAGAATATGTGCTTGTAGGTCTGTGAAGATTGGCTGCCATCGGGATAAAGCAAAATGCCACAAAGGAGACAACGGGTAGCAATGGGATTGCTTCTAATAGAGAAGGACTTTGCAACAAAAGAATGTGGCAGAAAAACATCCAGTCACACATGTTTAGTCATTTCCATTATAATGGTCTGAAACCAATATAGCCATCACTGCCATTGCAAAGAATGCAGCACACACAGAAAAAGAGGATAAAAGGCAGGCCTGAAAATGTACCATACGTTGTAGGTATTCTATTTATATTCCTCCATTAGAGACCTCTTTTCCTTTTTTCGGACCAGCTCCCTGGAGTGTAATGCTACAGATTCCTGGGAAGCTGATACTAGCACTTGCTAAGCCTTTGACAGAGGGCACCAGTAAAGAATTTAACACGTGTTTTGGGATGCAATGAAAAGGTGTCAAAACGCAATAAAAAAAGTCAGGAGTAAAATGTTAGGTGACATCTAAACACAGAAAGGTGTAGCTGCTCAGGAAGGGATCAGAGTCCAGAATGGGAGAGTGGAGAAAAAACACGGCTAACTTTTTTCTTTAAAAGAGGCAAAATCCCCCAGTTCAGATCAATTTGTTTCAACCATTTCCTCTAGCTAAACTCCCATGTACCTTCAGAACTGCACCATTTACTTTTTTTCTGGGACATCATGATGAGATTCCTCCAAAATGCTATTTGGTAGCATTTTAAAACCAAACATCGAAGGGAAAAATCAGCCTAAGAGTTGCCCTACCTTGAAACGAGGTATTTCCAGGTGGTCTGTATCTGCCTCTGTTGTGTTCAGGCAACGCTGATGTGCTCCTGTGGGTGGCTGGGTGTCTCGCCAGTTGCTGGAATTAAACACTGTCTAGCACTGGAAAGGCAGCATTCATGACCTATTTCCTCACTAAATGTAACAACTATGTCTTCAATGAAGCCATGAGCACCTACAGCTACCTTTGGCTATGTTCCCACCGGAAAGACCAAGATTTAACAATCATAAGATGAAAATGAACTGCCAAATCCTAGAGTCCCCCTTTGCTCTTTTGTGTTCAGAGCAGTAAAGATAGGGAGGTCTTGAACACAACAGCAAGGACAGTTCAAATGGACAGTTAACAGACTTCACTTTTTGATAAAATTGCAAAATATGCCTAAATGCATCAAATTAAATTTCGAAACATTGATGGTTAGATGATTGCTATTTCTAAAGAGAACAGAATGTATCCAAGAAAGAGCAGAGAAAAAAGAAAAAAACCAAAAAACCTTTTCATTTCAAAAATCTATGCAAAATCCAGCCACAATCCCTATTAACAAGTTCTTTTGCACTAGCGTCATCCCATCCCAGACCTGCTTAGAGTTTCAAAAACATATCTTATTAACCCCTTTTCCTACGGCAGAAGGCTTTCTGCAAATGGTCTCTCCCAGCCTCCTCTCAAAGACCTGAAATACAGACTGGTTTAGAGCATCTCCTATGATCAGAAATTTTCTCATGAGATTTCTGCTGTGTTATATATATATATACACATATACATACACACACCCCCGAACTAGAGTATATGACATATTTTAAATACGGTCTGGCAAGGAAAAGGAATGTATATCTGTTCCTTTCTCCTTATAGAAGCTTTGTTTACATGCTGAAAATCTCATAGTCATTGTCGAGCTTCTGTTCTCTAGGTAGAAGAACAGGCTTCTCACGGGTCATGTTGTCTAGCTTGCTGATCGTTTTCATTGTTCTCCATCAGACTCTTTCACAGTCTGTTCATTTTTCTCTCGAAACATGTTGCCCAAACCTGGACACAGCACTTGCACTGAGATTTTACGGGATTACTTTATGTGTCTTGAAAGTTACATTGCTGTTTATACATCCCAAGGCAGTATTTGCTTTCTTGCAATAGCATGACATTGCTGACTAATGCTCTCCTTGTGTACTGAAACAACATCTGTACCCTTTCCTATTGAGCTGCTCCTGTTCCCCATCCTTTACCTGTGCACTTTATCATTCTTGCATTTGAGACTAAGTGTACTGCTGTAAACTTCCGCCTAATAATTTTCATCTTGTTTTTTTCTCTCAATAGTTTTCCTCATTTTACAAGATAAATCGAGCTTCCCTCATAGTCTTCCCTACCCACAGCAACCTGTTCTGAGCATGATTTCCCGAGCAGTTTTGCAGATCTACACAACAATACCCTCCTGTGGCTCACATTTCCTTAGCTTATCTGTGTCACAAGAGACAATGTCAGGTGAAAGCCTAGCTAAGTTCAGGAGAAGGTTGTATTTTTCCTTCTATCAAAAGCAACCCACTGGGTGTGTTTCTGAAGAGATAAGCTCTTCCCTTGTTGACCCTGAAACAGTTTGAATCTCAGACAGCTATTTGCCCTCAGCGATGTAAAAGCCACCCACCGTTGCTCTTCTTTGCACATTTGCATCGGGCATGGAGAGAAGCGCCATTTTCATCAAGTCCTAAATCACTCTGCTGTATGCTTACGGCTATTTGTTCACTGTCACTTCTGAGAAATTGCAATTCAGCTTTGAATGAAAGTTTTTCCACCACTAAAACTAATTGGCATTGACAGGGATGAACAATGGTTTTGTTACCACTGACACACATTTATAACTGCATTGCCTCAATTAAACTCCTGGTGTCATACACAGCACTAAATGAAAGCGGCCTGAATTTCAAAGAACCGATGGAAAGATCTGGTAGGCTTATTTTAGACCTGATGGAAATGTAATGAAAGAGTACATAATTGTTGGTAGAAAATTGGATGGAATTCACACCATACTGTTTTCACTCACCAGAGGCCTAGGGAACACATAAGAAAATGATGGATTTATTTTTCAGGAGGTAAAATAAATAGGTAATTTATTATTCCACTGTTAGCACTGGGATTGTAAAGAGGTCACTATCTTCACATATATGGTCACAGAAATGAATATATACATATCTGTTGGAAGCCTTTTCCAAAGTAGTCTCAATAAAAACAAGAACTTTTAAGAATGACAAATGTTTGAGTAGTCACATACTGACATAGCATAAGTGCTCTGCATTCCTTTGCCTATTTTCAACAGAGTAAAAACCTTTTGGAATTAAAAATTTGTGAAAAAAGAAGCCAAATGTCCTATTGCAACTGGGGGGATATACTTCTGCATTCCATACTTAAACAGAACATTGACTACCCAGGAAACATTACTATTTTTCTAATTATGTAAGGAATAACGGGTATGAAAGGTAAACCCCCCACTCACTAGTACTATGTAATCGTGCCTGGAATAAAAACTATACTGTAGCATGAAAGCTGTAACAAAAACAGTCACCTTCGGTGACAAAATCTGAATTCTAGCAGACAGCTTCATTTGTAAAGATCGAAATGTGTATCTCCATATGGAGCACAAAGAATCCCTAGACAGAGTGTTCTGAACTAGTATTTGACCGTTGAGGTTTGGTTTTCAAACATCTGCCCCTTTGCCACCTCTCCAGGGTTATTCCATTTTAATGACAGAGCTGTCACATGCATACAATTGGCCACAAAGACCTTTCATTTTGGTGAAAGTAAAAATGAAATCATCATCATCATGGCTTGGCTTCGCAAGCGAAGATCTGGGAAGGGCTTTTCCCACGCTCACTGCAAGCGATGAGTGCACCCTTCGGGGCTGCGCGGTGGGTTTTTTAGGTGAGGCGCAGCGAGCGCGGAACTGGCTCCACCCTTTACACCTGAGGTTCATCTGCCAGGGCCTGGCGAGCTTGGACAGTGACAGCGAAGTCCTTGGGTTGTAGGTTTGGTTAGAGTGTCCTTCTCTTAGATGGAGCCTTACAGGGCTAAACGAGCTCCATCTGCCCAGGTTTGGAGTCAGAGTTGTCCTTCTCCTAGGATGGTGCCCGAAGGCTAGTGAGCCCATCCTGCCCGTGGACACACTGTGTCTGACCCTTCAGCAGAGACCTGTCTGGCCTGGGAGACCCCACCGGAGGCACATGCCAACACCAGAACAGCTATCCGGCACATGCCACCACCAGCACAGCTCTCAGCCTCACAAGGGCACGCAAGCTCCTTCCCCACGGCAAGGGGGTGCCCATGAAAGAGTCGCTGCTCTACCTCCGGACATCACAGACCCGGGCACGGGGCGGCCGGGGCCTGCCAAGAACGGGAGTCCTGGAGGGGTAAAAATGAAATCATAGCGTAACTTTTAACCAATATGTAAAAACACATTTTTGTTTTGTGAGACCTGATATTTTTGCAAGGCAGCAAACCATAGCGTGCCACAGCCAAACTGAAGATGACGCATTGCTAATGCCTGTCCAGGAGCTAGACAAAAGATACGAGTAATGTAAAAAACCTAAGCAAGCTGAGGAAAATTAGAGTTTGATAATCCCCAACATCTCCGCCTAAAAACAGTTGTATTCATCAGCATTTTGAGTGTCATAAATGCAAGGAAAAAAATGGAGTCAAAAACCGAAGACATTGGTATTAAAAATCAGTTTAAACTTCAAATCATGATCATGATTAGGAAACTTTACATTGTGTAGTGCATTGATTTAAGAAAAGTGAATTAAACAAAATTTTTAAAAAGCTGTCCTAGGAGGTGAGGTCTACTACAAGGTCTTTGAAGCAGCTGAATCTTTATGACTAAGCTGAGCTTTTCCACTGTTCATGGTCTGTCTCTTCCCCCTGACTGTCTGAGGGTTGAACTGTCTCACGAGACAGCATGTTCCACTGCAACTGTGCAGACACCAGAAAGACGGAATGGGAGTACATGGAAATGCAGAGACAGACTTGAACTACTGGTAAGATTGAATACACACTTAAAATGCAAAAATCAGAAAACCCCAAAGTTGTTATTTGCAGGATCAAAGGCAGGGTTACCTATTTTTCAAGTGTATCGACTTTGTGTGCAGGTTGGTAAAAGCTTAGATGCCTATTTGAATCAGCTTAAAATGAAAAGGAAAATTCAATTTGATTTTTTAAGAAAAAATTTCTCAGATGTAGCACACACACACACAAAAAATCACTTCTTTCTCTAGACACAGGTCCTTCTTTCATCCAGCTGGCATGCTGACCACATTCATATATTGATATCTGACTTAACCGTACCACATACTAATTTAACATCACAACGCTACAGCTGAGGGCTGGCTGAAATTACAATTAGATTCAAGAGAGACATAGTTTTAAAAACCCTCCTATTCCACATTTTCTGCACTAGCAATGAACTAAATTCTCTGGCCTATTTTCTTTTAAACAGCAGATGTGTGAAATTAATAATCAAGTATGAACACAGCCTTAACTGAAGGAGTAGTTCACGGCCTCAGTCTTTGCTAATTAACTTTGATTTGTGTACTTCATTTTCAAATTTCCAAATTGCAGCAGAACTTTAAAGGTGGAGTTCAGTCTCTTTCTTCAGACACTTACTTCATTCCCACTTTTGCAAACATATAATTCTACTAAAGAATTTTATTCTAAAAACTCAGGGAGCATCATACCATTCTAACTCTCTCTTTTTGTGCACACGGAGTATGAGGCAGTCTTCATTTCACAGTCATGTAGCTCAAATGCAGTATGTTGGATTTTTTGTTTCAAAGAACGGTGCCTTTACTCCAGCTGTGAACCAACAACAGGGTAAATAAAGGTGAGCAACCCTAGAGACCCCACCAGCCAGTCATCCAGTTTAGCTAAATGGGAGAAAAGCTGGGCAGCTGCAGATCCTGATATTGAAAGGATGGTCCATACCTTCACTAAAGGAAGAAAATTTTTAGCGATATACAGGAGTGTTAGATGATGGGAGAGGTTACAACAGAAGAGGTAAAAGTATTTTAAGGGATTTGAAAAAAACATCTAAGAAGCATGCTTAACTCCAGTCACCTCTCCTTCTCCTCGCCAACAGGATATATTACAGTCCAGGTGGAGAAGGGGAAGAACTTAGCATCAGGAGGTGCTTTTTCCCTACTGTAGAAGCTCTCGAGTGGGAGATCACACCTGACAAATCCATCCAATTTCTGACTTCAGCCAATTGCATGTACCGGGACATCACCCTGCTCTGTTAGAACATAAAGACTCAAGAGACACCATTGCACACACATCTGGAAAAGACAGTTCTGGAAAACACTTGTCCTTTGAGACTTTTCTTCATGTTCTGAATTTTAACTCCTGAATTTGCTTTGCTCACTGACACCAGGCTACTGTTCCCCACCATGGCTTTCTATACCTAATGATAAGCAAAGAAAAAAAAATTTTAAGGATTAAGCACAGTAAACGTCCCAATCAACAATTCAAGGGGACACATCTGTGCACAGATGATCTCTGATCTGTCATGCACACATTCACTCACTTTTTTTTTTCTTTCTCCAGAGGTTAATTTTTTATTCCTGCAGTTCAGGCAAATTTTCTTTGTTTGAGCTGGATATGGGGAGAGGGTAAGGCTGAACAATAAAAAATGCTTGCAGAGGAAGCCAAGAAAATAGCAACTCTGTAACTATTGTAAGAATGTGTAACCTTATTTGCAATAAAATGAAGAGAAAATAGGGGCAGGGGGGTGACGGGGGGGATGGGGTGGCAGTGGGCGTGGGTGGTGGTGGTACACACACAACATGTACCGTATGATTAACCAGCTGAAAGACAATCTAAAACAGCTTCCAACAACACTGTTGCATCGAACTCACAGATATGTTTTCAAGGTACACTTACTCTAGGAAATTATTGCAATAGCATCAAGAAAAGTTGCCTTGGGGAAAATCCTTACTGTACCCACAAATACATACATTATTATATTATCAAGTGTTATCACAAACACTTGTAAGAAGCGACACAAATGACTAATTGCAGAAAGTGTCAAGTGTTGCTTTTGGTATGACCACTATGAACTGAATGCAATCTAATTTCACTCCTACTGTTCTGAAATATGCTCACAGCCCTGATTAGTGCTCGCTGAGTGACCTGATGTGCTCCAGCATTCATGAAACCTCTAGTATAATGATTCACTTCTGAATGTTTCCAAGTCAGCTTTACCGCCCATTTGACTAAAAAATGTCACTTGCGTGCAAATCCTTTAAATAGTTTGCCCTCCCCATAAACAGATTTTGAACAGATTAAAAAAAAAAAAATCACTCCCCTTCCAACTCCTCAACATTCCGCTTTCTCATGATTTATCGGTATTGTTTTCAGTGTGCTCTCCCAGTAGCTGGAAGGTTTGGCTTTCAACACCTTCTGTCCGATAAAGGAACTGAATGTTTCATGAATGTTTTAACCAGTATTGTGCCATATAAAAAGTGGGCACTTTTTTCTCCCTCTTTCAATCGAAAAATGAGTAGGCTATCTATCCTTATGTTTTAGCACTTGATTTTAAAATATGATTCCAGACTGTGTCTGGTTGAAAATAAACATATTCTTGCATATCAGAGTTAGGCCCAAAGGGCCTTGCAATACAACTTTATGCCTTGTCTTGCTCAGTCCTATCTTCATTCAAAGTGACTGAATGCAATGAATCTTATTCTGAGCCGTTAAACTTCTACCGTGCTTTGAGAAGGGAGATGGGACACCCGATACACAGCTCTTCTGTGGCCGGAAGATCTGGCGATCAGCGCTAGAGCACCACCATTTCTCTAGGCACTAAAGCCTGGACAGTTTGCCAGGAGACACCTCTACGTCATCAGTTACTGCATTCACCACTGTCACTGCTTTTCTCCCCAGCCATTTCAGAGGAGAATTAAGTCAAAACTCACTTATTTTTCCACAGGATGAAATTCCTCCTCGCTTTTTTTTTAAACCAAGAACTATTTTTCAAAGTATCAGGTTTTTCCATGAGAAAAAAAGCATCACTTTATTCAGCAACAACGCAATGACGCTGTCCTTCAGGGAGAGGCTCTCTTTGCAATATATTCTGTTCTTCAGTGTTGCGTGTACAACATCTGCTTGGTTTGCTGGAAGCTGACTATCCACATTATATAAGCACGTTACCAACATATTTTTCATGTTCTAACTAAAATTAAAAAGAAAATGCAAAAAAAGGCTTAGATAAATTTTGCATTTGGTTTTCTTACATCTAAGTGCAGTTAAAAAAGTAAAGACTCTTCTCTGAAAATCCCAAAAGGAATGTATATAAATTGATAGAAAATATTACATTCCATATATGTGGAAATCTTTGAGAGCTCTCATTCATTATTCAGCAGATGAAAGAGAACGAAGAAGAACCTGGAAAAGGATTATTACTGCAGTTTTGTAAAACTAACAATTTCAAGCTGCTCATCCTTAGCTCAGAACACTCTCTGCTAGACTAGTGCTCTTATGAAGAGGAATCTGCTGCGAATTAAAATCTTGTCTTCTGCTTTTGAAAATGAAAACCTTGAGAATACTTGTAAAGTGGAGCCACCTTCTTTCCCTTTTTATTGATTTGAAAATGAGTCAGGTTTCAAATGCTTATTCCCATGTGTCATCCAGAGAAGACCACCCAAAGTTATTATATTTTAGGCAAACTTTCAGTTCTTCAAACGCTCAGTAGTCCTCTGCACTCATCCCCTCCTGACCTAGTCTATTTAGCTCTCAAACACCAGTGTTAAGCAGGACAAAGAGCCACATGCCCCAGCTTCTTTAAAAACACAAAAGGAAAGGGGCAAAAGCCCTTATAATCTCAAGGTGCATTTATTCAAAAAGATGGGTAAGAAAGATGAGAACTTCCACCAAAACCAGAACATCCTCAACAACCTCCCCCCCCCGCCCACAACCCCCCC
>NW_010424434.1:48970-59474 GCF_000710305.1 Buceros rhinoceros silvestris
CCCATCCCCCCCCCAAAGTCCATCAGCATAAGCCTTGCTACAATGACAGAAGCCACAGGCTTCTGCTTTAACTAATCTCAATAGCTGGTACAACTGATGCAGTAACACTTTCAATGAAGACAGATTATCAGGTGACGTGGAATTAAATCTTAACGCTTAAGCACTTGCAAAACTGAAGTTATGTCTTATTCCTGGACTACTATCCTCTTGGAAATATATACAGGGCAACCAGGTGGTTAGGAAGAATTAGACTTTGGAAAACACACTTAAAACATTGCATTCCACTATATTGTGGTTTTGTTTCTAATAAATGCCTACATTGTATTCCTACACCTGCTCAGACCAAATAAAAGATTTGTTTATGTTTTCTGCTTCCCCACTGAACTGCCAGTAAATTCATCAAAAGCTATTGTCTTTTTTTTTTTGTTGAGTTTTCTTCTGACTCAGGTTTTCCCCTTTGCTTGCATTCAGGGATAGCAGTTTAAAATAGATTTGGTACTTGAGAACTGTTGCACACGGAAAACCTCTTAAAAAACAGAAGGAATTATTGGTTGGTAATTACTGTGGTGAAAGTCAGTTGATCTGTCTGAGAATACTCCTCTTTCATCTAATATATTTGTCATGTTTATACCATCCTTTTAGTTCTAAACACTGTTTATAGTAAGCAAAGAGAAAAGGCTCTGTGCAACTTATTTCTCGAGAGCCGAAGAATTTAGCAGATGGCAATTTAAAAGACCTTTGATCCGGTATACTCAGTCTTCCCAAAGTGGGATTGATCGGATTGTTTTCTCTCTCCTGCAAAGTGAGAAACTTACTATTTCACTACTTGCTTCAGGTGACCTAGCAGAAACCAGACAAGAACCTCTATATTAGAAAACCGGAGATGTTAGAAATCGAAACGTGCTGCTTTAGAAATCAAACCGTGCTGCTTTAGAAATCAAACCGTGCTACTAGTGAGACTTTGATCACAATACTGCAAATGAAGCTCTGCTCAACACGGAGAGCACACACCCTTGTTATCCAGCTACCTTTTGAAAGTCAAGTTTAGAAGGGCTCTCATCTTCTGAGTTCTTTAGTTTCATTTACAAAATAACATTTGAATATAAAACAGTCTTCCACTCAGGATCCAGAAAAATACACTATTTCTATGGTAACCTTAAAACTCTGTTCACTCCAAGATCATGTATTACTCTTTAGATCTTCTCTCCTCAATATGTTTTGTATTTGGGGTATTATTTTGTCTCATACATGATACAAAACAAACCAGTATATCCTCCTCACGCTGAATCCACCTGACACTTCTCCACTTCATTCACAGAAAACTGATTTGAATTACGTCTGCTACAAAGCATAAATAACAACGGCAACAGGCACTACACATTATTATGAGAGAGCTTTTGAATTTATGGGAACATGACACGGGTGCACACTCATTTGCAACTAAAACGTTCCCTCCTATCCTGACCGTGGACCACATAGAAAGCTACATTTTAAACATACAAGGACAGGAACATCACCGAATGCTGCAGTAGGAACATCTGTATTTCTTAAATAAAAATACAGGAAATAAAGGTGCTGAAGGAAACAGACTGATTATTTTGAGAGACAGCATTTGAACAGGAGATCTTGTGATCCTGTCACAAGATCTTTTAATAAATTGTTTTGTAATTCCAAGTACTGTCAAAAGAATGAGGGAGAACTAGAAAAGGAATTGAGTAACAAGATAAAGATGATAATGGGTAATGGAAATCGTTTGTGTATGAAAAGTAAAGACAGAGACTAAATACCGATGTGCTTTCTTACCTGGACAGAAAGGTTGTAAGAGGTATGTGACAGTTGTATATAAAACCATGAACAGCCTTGAGAAAGCAGAGGAGCAACAATTATTCAGTGTAACGTACATGACAGGATCAAGGAGCAGCCAGCGAAATTGTCAAGCAGTGGTTCAACAGGATTGTGGAAATCATTGCCATAAATGTTTTGGAGGAGGTCCACATAGAACCACAGACTCACAGGATCGTTTTGGTTGGGAGAGACCTTTAAGATCACCAAGTCCAGCCGTTAACCTAACACTGCCAGGTCACCATTAAATCATGTCCCTAAGTGCCACATCTACACGTCTTTTGAATACCTCCAGGGATGGGGACTCCACCACTGCCCTGGACAGTCTGTGCCAACGCTTCATAATCCTTTCTGTAAAGAAGTTTTTCCTAATATCCAGCCTAACCCCGCACTGGCACAACTTGAAGCCATTTCCTCTCGATCTATTGCCTGTTACTTGGGAGAAGAGACGGAAACCCACATCGCTACAACCTCCTGTCAGGTAGCTGTAGAATGTGATAAGGTCTCCCCTGAGCTTCCTTTTCACCAGACTAAACAGTCCCAGTTCCCTCTGCCGCTCCTCTTAGGACTTGTTCTCTAGACATGTGATCGGCTTTGTTGCTCTTCTCTGGACATGCTCCAGCCCCTCAATGTCCTTTTTTGTAGTGATGGGCCCAAAACTGGACACAGTATTCGAGGTGTGGCCTCACCAGTGCCGAGTACAGGGGGACAATCATTTCCCTCCTCCTGCTGGCCACACTATTTATGACACAAGCCAGGATGCCCTTGGTCTTCTTGGCCACCTGGGCACACTGCTGGCTCATGTTCAGCCAGCTGTCAACCAGCACCCCCAGGTCCTTTCCCGCTGTGCAACCTTCCAGCCACTCTTCCCCAGGCCTGCAGTGTGCAGGGGCTTGTTGAGGCTCAAGGGCAGGGCCTGGTACTTGGCCTTGTTGAACTTCATACCATTGGCCTCAGCCCCCCCCAGTCCCTTGCCCGCTGTCCACCCTCCCAGCCACTCTTCCCCAGGCCTGCAGTGTGCAGGGGCTTGTTGAGGCTCAAGGGCAGGGCCTGGTACTTGGCCTTGTTGAACTTCATACCATTGGCCTCAGCCCATCAATGCATCCTCTCCAGATCCCTCTGTAGAACCTCCCGATCCTTAGGCAGATCAAGATTCTCACCTAACTTGGTGTCACCTGCAAACGTGCTGAGGGTGCGCTCAATCCCCTCATCCAGATCATGGATAAAGATGTTGAAGAGGACAGGCCCCAACACTGAGCCCTGGGGAACACCGTTTGTGACTGGCCCCCAACTGGGTTTATCTTCCTCTCCAGATCCCTCTGTAGAACCTCCCGATCCTTAGGCAGATCAAGATTCTCACCTAACTTGGTGTCACCTGCAAACGTGCTGAGGGTGCGCTCAATCCCCTCATCCAGATCATGGATAAAGATGTTGAAGAGGACAGGCCCCAACACTGAGCCCTGGGGAACACCGTTTGTGACTGGCCCCCAACTGGGTTTATCTATATTCACCACCATGCTTTGGGTCTGGCCATCCAGCCAGTATTTTATCCAGTGAAGAACATTCCCATCCAAGCCATGAGCAGCCAGTTTCTCCAGGAGAGTGCTATGGGAAATGGTGTCAAAAGCTTTACTAAAGTCCAAGGCAGACCTCATCTACAGCCCTTCCCTCATCCACTAACCAGGTCACCTTGATCTCCTTGAAGGAGATCAGGACCCGCCTTTCATAAACCTTTGTTTTCCTAGCGGGCAGCTCCTGGTCATATTTGGAAATTGCATACTGGGCTAGCAGGGCCTTTGGTCTGATCCATTACGACCACACCTACGTTTTTAAATAACGAAGTTCTTACTAAGTTTGAGCCCACAACAAAACGCTATTTTGAAACTCAAAGAAGAGGACTATCCTTTCTGCCTTCTGCATCATCCGTTGGCAAATCAAATGCGTGCTCTTGATAGGGAGAATGCCATGCTGAGGGTGCCGCAGGAACGCAGTGATGCAGCGTGCCAGGCAGCCGAGCCTTCGCCGTGTGGCTGTCCTCAAGAACACTCCCTTAGACGGGCCAGGAGCGGAAACAGCATTTAGTGCAAACACTGCCTGGTCTTTGCTCCACACGCAACTGCTTCATTGGAATTAAATCCCAACTGACAGCCTGCTAAAGCATGTTCCTATTTCATCAGACTTATTCGGAAGGCTTGGCCCTCTAGTGGGTTGTTTAATCCAGCTCTATACAACGTATGTAGGCGAGACTGATGCAACTGTCCGTAAACCATTCTTCTCTAACATGTTTAATGTGATGGTTCACACACATGCCTTCGCTCTTGATTGTTCCTGCTGTGAGCATAGCTAGTTCATCTGTTGCCCAAGTGTTTTTAGTTTTTCTCAATCTAATCTAAAATATGCCTGGTAGTGAGTGGGAGGAAGAGAGTTTATATATCTACGTTTGTTATAATATTTAGTGAGTTCCTAAGTATCACTCAAAATACTTGACAATCAACTCTACGGTCTGTTACCACCACCAAAAACGACAATATGAAACAAGTGCTTACTACATTCTGCTTCACGCATAAAGAAAATCAGGTACATTTCAATCACTGCCTACAGAGAGTATCACTACTCATGTAGGTAGGACCACTGGAATGTGGCTTAGTACAATTATTAATGAATATTCATTATAAAAAAATCGTAAATCTAAATATTAGCAAATATTTATCCTCTAGTCCTACTGGCAACTAATTTGTGTTCTCTGCTCTTGAAAATAAAATTGGATTAATGTAACCAAACTTCTGTGCCTGTCTCCACAGGCCAAGAGCAGAATCCCCATCCAAACTGTTAAATTCTTCGAGTCATGTCCTTTAGCAGGCCAGATAAAACAATAGGAGATACTGCCTTAAAAAATCACTGTGAAGTGTCAGATGCATATGCTTTCAGAGAGGACACTTGTCCATTTCAAGCTTTTCTTCCCAACTCCCTTGTTCAGACTTGAAGAAAGTTTCACTCATTTGCCGCCCTGCTCTGTACGACAATCTTTCTGTGTCATAGCAACAGTCCCGCATTAATGGGACCGTCTGCAGCTCTGCCTGCAGGAGAAGTGCCCTTTGACCCTACGGGACAGAGGCAGATTTGTAGGTCTTGGTCTTCACCGACTTGAAACTCGTTTCTACAGCTGGTTTACTGTAGAGCTAGCTTTACTTGCGAAAAAATGTCTCTGAAGTCCGGTACATGATTAATGGATCTTGGTTTTAGCTTCTCACCCCATGCTCTCCTCCCCTCCCCCGCAGACCACATCGCTTGCTGTAGCCTAGTTTTGAAATATTCTAGGAGCTGCGTTCTTCCTCTACAACTCAACACGTTAGCAAACTTTAATGCCCTCTATTTAAGTTACAGGAGAAGGCATTCTCCAAAACTCATGTATCATTTTTACATCTTGCGCATTCTTTATTCAGTTTCCAAGTGGGAGAAGAACAGCTTGGCTTGACTAATCACTCACATTGAAGCAGAATGACAAAGTCAGAGGAACTTTTCCCACTTTGCAAAAACACTTTACAACTCAAACCTTTGAAAAACTCATCAGAAATGTCAAGGAATCCCCAAACAATGTAATGCCAGGAATCACAGACCTTAATAAAAGTTCTTTTAAATGGACAGCACTATACATTCATAAAGTCATAAAATCCACTGAACAGCATTTTCCACACTTGTTTATCCTGAATCACTTCCATTGTTGTTTTCTGAGAAGGTCACACACAACCACGACCTCAGAATTCAGTGTAAAACTGACATTTTAATACATGCTGAATGGGATAAATTAACTATACATGAAATGTAATGGACTAAATATACCCCAAAGAGGACAATGCTTAAATTGTTTAACAACTTATCAGTCAATGTTTTAACCTTTAATTAAGGCCGCCGTAGATAGTGCCCTATCAACTAATACCGTATCTTTGTAGCAGGCAGTATTTTGCCATTACTTTCTCTCTAAAAGAACTACTACAACAATACTTAATTGGTAACTGATATATAGATACTAGGTTAGACAGAAGAGGTGACGAACCGCTTTACTGAGAGAAACTGAAACCTCAAATCAAGTCTCTACGATAGTATTTTAAAACCAAGGCATTTCATTTTAAGTTGATGTTAATACATTTTCACTTCTCTGCAGATTGTTAGACGAACCTGCATTTTGGCAAATTTGGTAGGGATCGGATCAGAGAATTTGTTGCTTTATTGTAAACTTTGATAAGTATCCTACTAAAAGCAACTGTGAACAGGTCTTCCATGAAAACGTACTCTTACACATGGAAGTTCAGAACATTAACACTTCTGTTTAAAGGAAAAATCTATTATAATAATGAAATATGTAGCATTTCAAGATAGCACACATTTAACTTGTACTCGACTTGCACAGAATTGGTTGAGAATGCTGATACTGTTTTGTTTACAAATAGTTAACAGAAAAACAAGTAGAGGAAATTAAGGAAAAGCTGTGCACTGAAAGAGAAGTTGGATATACATATTTTTTCATCTCTATTTTACTAGCATAAGCCAATCATAAAAAAAAAGTCTATGCATTTTCTGATCTAGTCACGGCAACAATGTTCTTTTCCACATCTCTCCAACAGTGTGTATAGCAATAGCTAAAATACAAATACCAAAAATGAAAAGGTCCACGCATGTGTCAGTCATGGGAGAGTAAAATAATGTAAAAGCAAGATAAATTTTAAGTTTATTATTTATTCTTATTGGCCCTAACAGCCAAATGGCTGAATCCCCCAATTTGCTAAATAGTTAACATCAAAGTGTTAGCTCACTGCAGACTAGAATGGAAATTAATGTCTGGATTCCCTTAGTACCCTTAATTCCTGTGGTAATGGGAAAAAAACAAATACTATTTTTACTATTAAAATGCCCATTTTGTGTTCATTTCAGATGATGAGCTACAGAATCTGCTTCTGTATTATTTGTCATATTGGTTAACATAACAAAGTTGTTATTTAAATAAGACAGAAAAACAATTAGCTGATTTTTGCGTTTGGTGAGTTTTCAGTTGTATCAGTTCTGTGATCTGGGTTCACCGGATGGTTGCACGAGTACTGCCATCAACTTGAAGGAAAAGAATAGGAACTAATACATAGGGCCAAGACAAGATCGCTTCTCTCAGTAGGAGCCTAGCGTATTTTGGCCCACACCAACAGGAAGCCTAAATTAGATATCAGTAATAGCTGTCAGTGGGAGACAAAATTTTTTCGAAGGGGGGAAGAGAAAGGATTTGGAAATAAATTCCTTGGGTCACATGAGAACCTCAGGGGAGGAGAGGGGAAGAAACAACCAGATTTTGGTGTACTGTTACTGATGTGACTGCAGAGCCACACCAAGTGTGAGAATACAAGGTGAGATTAGAAGATCCAACAATGCAGAAAACCAGCTACAGCCTTCAGGACAATGATGCTGGAAAACCTCGCAAAACCGAATCCACCTAAAAAAGGCTCTACACTAAAGGAAGGAACACACAGGATTTATTATTGTTTGTCTAGTTTCAGACATTTTCATCGATTCCAGAAGAAAGTTGGTTTAGAATCTATGAAAAGTACACATATTTGGGGGGGAAAGTATACAGTATGCTGCTTTCTATCACCTATTTTCTGAACAAGCAAACTGCAAGCCAGAAGGCTAATAGCCCATGCAGAAACTCCCCAGAAAACCTGTGCATTACCTTCAGATTCCTCATTGATCCCAAAGAACCAAGCAAACTTTAGGCCTTTTGAAAGGTGAAACACATGAAGTGCCTAACTCTAGGGAAGTGGCTCCAAGGGCTATGGACATAATCATTAACATACGAAGGCTCAGAAATAGCTAAGGAACAGCACACACAAGCACCAAAGCTGCGATCTGACAAAGCAGTGCAGTGGAAGTTCGGGAAGGAGAGCTTGAACAGTCTCTAACAGTGTTTTTGCAACTCAAGTCTTTCGCATTTGTTCACGTGTACTCATGAAAAATTTTGATGACGTGCCTAAGTAGAAATCTGAAAAAAATTCCAAGAAAACAAAAATTCTAAAGCAGACCTAGGTTGGCACAAAAAAAAAAAAAAAAAAAAAAAAATTTCAAAATCCTGTCAGGACTTAAAATTTGGCCTCACCTTTTGCCTCCAATGGGCATCTTACATACCACTGCTCACAGCCCTCTGGGACAGTCTCTTGCTCCCTGCCAGCCACCAGCAATGCCATCCTAAAAAAGAGCCTGCTTTGAGCTTGGCTTGCAAAGCACGAGGTGCCTTGCAAACACAGGTGATGTGTTGAACGGTTTGAAATGCATTCTTTGCCAAAACATCTTACGCTTCAGCACACTAATGACAACGTTCACAATAGCCTGGTCATTGTGGACTTCTTGCAATTTTTGGCAAACTCGTGTTGAAGCAGCTTGTAATTTTCAAAGCGTGAGCACCCACAACTTTCTGAAAACGAGACCTTTAAAATGCATGTCAGGTTAAAACTCCTATAAATTAAAGCAACCAAAATACGTGTTGTCTTAAACAGAGAAGAATTTCATTTTACTTCCTCTAAATTTTAGTCACTTTCTTCGCTTATCATAAAATACTGTAAGTTCAACCTTTCAACCACACACGGTGCATCAAAAGCAATGTAAGAGTATTGGTGGTTACAGGACATCTCTATTTAGTCACTTCTAAGTAACTTGCTCATGCTGTAAACTCAATAAGCTATTTCAAGCTTGACTTCTTATTTCTGAAACGCTTTCTGTAAGGGCGAGAGGGAGGAAACAGATCGTCTAAGAAAGAAAACTTCCAGTTTCCTGGTGTTTCCCAACTTCCTTCTGAAGTAACCGATTCAACAACTGGAAGAGGTTTTTGCTATGTAAGAGCCTAAGTTTGCAACCAGTTCAGTCAGAATAACGTGTTAAATCACACATACATTAGAGGGCCATTTGCGAAGATAGTTTGACCATATTAGAAATCTCGACTCAGGAAAACATCTTTTCTTACCATAACTCAAACAAAGGGTAACATTTAAATGCATAAATCTCATTTCTGAACAGGGATTTAATCAGGACAGAGACCTAAATCATATTCTCAAAGCAAGTTTTTAATAAGACTCATTTTAAAACAGAAGCAAAAATGAGTTTCTGGTTTAATAGAAAGCAGATTATATCAAAAAAAAGAAAGAAAAAGGGTTCTACAGAACTACTTTTTTAGTAAAACACACTAAAGTTATTTGTTTGCACTGGCTTTAGTTTATTTACTTTTGCTTCAGGAATTAATTTTAACCATCTTTTATGACACATTGTTGTACAACTGCTATTGAAATGGATTAGAAAAATAAATCCTTTATTATAATACTAATATTTTATTTGCTTCTTTCCAGATCTTTTTCATGTAAGTTAGCGAAAAATATTCTGTTGATATCTAAAAGTTGGTGAGTTACATATGGAAACACTTCCAAGCTTCACGTTGGGAAGCAACTTCCAAGTTAAATTTGTGAATTAAAAATCAAGCTCAGCCTTTCGCATTCAGGAACCATAGTGTATTGCCAAAGTGAAGAGTGAAACATCAAATCATTACACACACTTATTAAGGAATGTTAAGTTTAGCGTAGAGGAATCTGTTTTAGACTTGAACTTATTTTTAATTTTACAGTAAAATTGTCAAGCTTTCCTGAATTCACTCACCGAAGAAAAGTAGTAGTAAGTTGAAAATAAGAGTGCCTGCAAAGTGAGGTTATTCAGGAGTGGTTCATTGAGAGTAATTCCACGCACAGCTAAGAATCTCCAATGCATCTGTTTACTCACACAGATTGTCCTGCTGTTACATGAAACCAAAGAGCTATTGAACCTGAATGAAATTTCTTTTGGAAGATACTGAGATTTAAACACTATACTGAGGTGGTAATTAGAAGACATTGAAATTGGACAGAAATAATGAGTACAACTCTGTAGACATGATTTGTGCCTCGAATTATGAAAAAATGGGAAAGCTTGGAAATAATTACCTGTGTTTCAAGGAGCGCATCAATACTATCATTACTTAACATCACTTTAATTAACTCCACATGCAGGCACTATCCAGCAAAGATCTTTGTGGAGTTGGAGGGGAAGAAATTTTCCAATGCAAGTACACTCGGTCTTTGGTTGAGACAGCTGAGTGTTAATGCAAAAGAGAATCACAGAACGGTTTGGGTTGGAAGGTACCTTAAAGGTCATCTAGTTCCAATCTCTCTGCCATGGGCAGGGTCACCTTCCACTAGATCAGGTTGCTCAAAGCCCCATCCCCATAGGATGCATCTTCTGGTTTAAACTCATCAAAATAAATCCACTGGCATGTTTAGGCGGTGCTGTACGATACATACTAACTTGCTGTGAACGGGGCCCAATCCAACCGCACTCCGAAACTGCATTTAAATGCTAACGCAGAAACACCTTTTCTTATGGCGGAGGATCCCACAGAGCTATGAGGCGTGGGACTGGTTAAACATGGAATATTACGATTGCACTCTCTCTGGGTCAGCATGTTTCTTAGGCCTCCAAACAACGACGTAACGTTTTATGAGAATTATCCTTCTTAAGCACCTGTTGACTAGTACTAATTCACTAATCTGGTTACATAGATCACATCTATATACGCTAGTTGTGTTATTGTCATGAGATGTGTAGG
>NW_010424434.1:59574-63924 GCF_000710305.1 Buceros rhinoceros silvestris
AATTGCAGCTAGGGCAGTCGCCAACAAGCTTGAAATTCATTCACTCTGTGTGACAGGCAGGCAAAGCTGCAAAAGGGGAATGAAATACGAGATGTGAAATACTATTCTTCCTCCTAGACTTTCATGTCTCCTCGAAATGGCAGGATAACGCACCGGAGACACTCCCAAAAGCACTCACATTTTCTGATGAGGGCTGACAACTCCAAGGAAGATCATCAGCAGAGGAGCAAGCCAAGGATCCAATCCGCCTATCAGGTCAGAAGGTGGTGGCTACAATACGTGTCTCTATGCAGCGGGAACTGAACTAAATGATTACATCTAACCAACTGGGTTGCAACGTGCCTGAGAGCAAGCAGAAATTCTGAAAGGAAGAACATGAAAGCCCAGAAAGCGATTGGATATGAAGGCCAGAAAACTGTTCCATGATAAGGAAGAGTGATCAGTAAGTTAGTCTAGGCAATTTTTTGTATTGTTTGATGAACTGAGAACAAAATCTGTGACTTTCATAAAATTAGTTCTTCCCAGCTACTAATCCGGGCGAATAGCTAACGTATGAGTAATTTAGGAGTAAGAACAAGGCAGTATCAACTTCAGATATCAAGATGAACATGCCAGCTGACTTTTGTTTATTTATCATACCAATTGACAAGGACAGGGAGAGAGAGGGGAAAATAAAAGCCTCATTGTCATAATCCTGTCTTTATTGAAACAGCCAGACACAGCATGCCATTACCCCCAGTCTCATGATACTCATTTCCAACAAAAGGACCATGAAATTACAGAAAGAAATTTGCAGCTTTTCCGGGGTAGGTAGTAGAAAAGATAAACCTACAAGTCTTTTATCTGCAAAAGCTTCCGTTTTAATCTGGCTCAGGTCGCAAAAGATGTGAGCTTAGTGTTTTCAATCAAATGTTCTTATCAATGAGGTGCCATACAGCGCAACCTAAAAGGCACAGACCAAAAAAACAAAACTCCAAAGCTTTTGACCGAATAACCAAAACGTGTTTATCAAATTTTCTGAAAACCCACAGTGTTTTTGTATTCTACTCCGTGCTTCTGAGAGTAGTTTCAGATCCAGAGATACCTTCAGTGGCGAAGGCGTGCTCAGCCACGAGTCACTTTGTATCTCCACGGGCTGTAATCCATATTTCTAATTCAGAAGTTTATGCCACAGTAAAGTCATCGAACTCTGATTGTCATTTTAGGCATTAATTGTTCACTGTACTCAACAAATGACACCCTGCAACATCATGTGATCGTGCAGCCTCTGTAACATTAACCACAACTTTTGCGGGCGCTGGATTTTGCCTATGTGCTTACAAGTAAAGGGCACAGGGCATTTTCCAAATCTGGAAGAGGCCTTCACAAGGCATTTCTTTAAAGTTTCCACCAATTTCTCTTGCCTTCTGCCATTTAGTGAAAACTGCTGATAGAAGAATCTCTCTGAACAGTTTCTCAGAACTTTATTTAACAACGGAAAGGGTGATACCAGGAGACGCTTCTTTTTTAATTCTGAAAAAAATCTGTTAGAAGAAAATTAATGTACATTTATCTCAATTAACAAATGGACTCAAACAGCAAAGGAAGTTCCTTTTTTCTGTATCCTGACTAAATCAAAACGAATGCTAATGTAATAATGCTACATCAAACACTGTGATGAATTTACACTGGCAAAGGCTTGGTTGCATGATGACAGCACTCCCCCAGTGAATAAGTGCACAGTGCATTGTCCCTTCTAGAGCTCAACTTCAAAGCCCCTGAAAATCTCCTTTGAGTTTTGAACCTTCCAGATCAAAGCCTTGGAGTTCATTTATACTTTTAGGATCAGATGAAGGCAGGCAGTAAGACAGCCGTGATTTAAAGCATAAATCACTTCAGAACAATGTCTATGAACATTCTCGCTAGCATTACACTTGAAGTTAGGTTTAGAAAGTAATACCACACAGGCTCATACTCTGTTTCAGGAAAACTGAGGCAAAATAAAATTGTTTTATTTTATTTTTAACTTTCCTAGTAGAATTTACCTTTCTATTTTGCAAGCTAGTTTACAAAATAATTCCCCACATATGCCTAAGCCCAACATCTTGATGGTTCATGCCCATGCCAATTTATACATAGACTGGGATTTAACGTATCTCCGTTTGTTGTGTTAGGAAAAAATAAAGATTGCAGTGTTTCAAAAAAATGTACACAGAAATCTAAAATAATAAGCTTCCCCCATCAAACAAATAAACAAAAGCCCTCTGCACCAAGCCTGCAGTTTGATGTGCACACAAGCCAGATCAAAGCATGCCTTGTCCAAGCCCGCTGCATATGCATGGTTGAAAAGGACAAAAATAAGCCCTACAGCAACTCTGTTCACACTGAAATCGTGAGTTCAAATTATACACATGAATTCCAATATTCATAGACTCTTCCAGTGTGCTTAAACATAGGAAAGCAGTGATTAACCCAGCATGCTATCCAGACTCAACAGCACCCACCTGGCTGATGAGAGGAGTGCTCTAAGGTCTTGATTACTCTCTGGACTGACCGTACCAAAGATTCAAGCCCATAGCTGCCATGGGCCATGGTCTTGAAGTGAGATGCGCTGTAGTCTCAGCACAGTACTAAGTGACTTGATATTGGGAAGCCTGTAGCAGAGCTGACAAGTGCAGCCCCAGCTCCAATCACAGCCTCATCCTTTCCTCTTCTCCAAGACACATGCTGTGGTTATATACAGGGCTTTTGCAAAAACAGACCACTGCTGCTTCTCTGTTCTGGCAATGTACAAGTTACCTTTGCACCTTTGGAAAGCAAATTACTCAGTGATTTGTCTAATTCATGAGACATCATTTATCTTCTACAACTACCAATGTTATTCCTATTATAAACGCACTGAACAGAACGTCCCAGTGGGCACCGGTCTGTAGAGAACAGCAAATGCCCAGTATGAATACTGTACTGGGACTTAATGTTGTAAAAGGCATTATATTATCATTTTAAGGGCCTGCTAAATCAACCTTCTGGTTTTAACTGTATACATATTTACAAAATCAGTGGAAAAGAATATTACTTTTCTAGAGTCTGCTGGACGTTCTGTGAACTGTTTGCACATAGCTGAAAATTTTAAAACAGAACTTTTATGAACTAAACAACCAACACTGACAGGGTTCTCTGACTTTAGATCAGAGTTTGGTTTTGACTCATTTGCAAAAAATTGGTCAGGGTGGGGTTGGGCAAAGACTGTATGAGAGTTTGGGGGAGAGTCTGGAGGTAATTCTGAAGAGATAAATCTATAAATAAAACTCCAACATATTACATAGTGGTTTTAACTAATTAGATTTCTAGACTATAAAATTATTTAATAATGTCTAAGTATTCTATTCAATTAAGAAGTTTTTTGTTTTTTCTTACTGTCAGTAAGCTCAACTGATGTGCACCTCAGTGATGAGAGTAAAATGCTTTGTGTGTGCCTCAAAAAAATCAGTGTGTTCAGACAAGTTTTAATTAACTGCTCAATATAGAGAAACTCAGCTGTACTCACAAAAAAAGTTACACATTTCTGATTTGCTTCCTGTTGAATAAAAATAAACTTGAAAGAAGCCAAGGGACACCAAATGGCAAAAATGTATTTTCCTTACTGCTCACCTATTAAGTACTGCAAGCTGTTAGATGAAAATAGTACACGGAATTTTCTGTAATATAAATACCACAAGGTATTACAGAGATTTCACCTTTTGATTTGACCAACAGAAATACTGGAAATAGATGCTGATACTGTACTGGAAAGATTTGGGGACTTTTTGTCCTATGATTTCATTGTATGAGATAGCCTAAGCAAAGAAACTACCCATCCCTTACAAAGCTCGCCTTGGGTAGTCTCTTAGTCACAACTACAATAGCGTGTGTGCTCCGTGTAAATGAACTCCTGAAGAAGTAGGTATGCAGCATCAGAGAGGGATTTTAGAAATGACTGAACATACATAGATGGAAGCAGAGTTAGGCCAATCCTAAACTCACATGTCTGAGTTCAAGTTCTGCTAACAGCTGATGTTAAATACTAGGACAAGCTTCCTGGAGGAAAGCAAACAATACGTCAGTCTACAGTCACTGGTCACACCCTAAATAAGCATAAACACTGTGTGCAGAGTCCCCGTGGCTTATCAACCTTGCATAGCTCAGCTGCTCTGACTTTATCTGGGTGATTTTTTGTTGTTGTTGTTGCTTTTTGAGGTGGTGTCCTTTCAAATGCAGGAATTCTGCAAGGATGCAGAAGGATTTATAAAACAAAAGCAGTATGGAAAACAAGGTACCCAACGAGCAGAGGAGAGCTTGGATAGGTGCTGAAAAACAGTTTCTACATATTCC
>NW_010424434.1:64007-73499 GCF_000710305.1 Buceros rhinoceros silvestris
TTCCTGCTGCACTCTCCAAAGTCTTCCATTTTAGAACACTCTGTAGTCACCTAACTGGGAGATTACAGACACACAGCTCACCAACTCTGGTTGTGATGAAATATTTAACTTTTACCTAGACGCTAATATCTGTGGCTTAACTAAATAATAACCTGGAATCAGTAAGGAAGTTACGGAAAGTCCAAGAAGTAGCACGGATCCAGGAACATTTAAAATTCAAACACTTTCCTCACAAAGCAGGCACAAAACTCAGCTTTTCTAACGTCTTCTACTTCCACCCGTATCACTCCTGTGCAGAACGACAACCTCTGCTGGCTGTCACGGAAGCGAAAGCTGAATCATCTAGCCACACTCCTGAATTTGTTCTAACTTCCATAATTACGCAATCTGGAATGTACAACAGCTTTGAAGAATTTTGCTTCCAACAACATGGAATAAGGAAAAAGGAAAAGAGAGGAACGGGCGAGAAGACGACGTATCTCCATAGTTGCCTACTTGAGTTTCCTGATAGGGAAGCTACACATTCATGCCTGTGGACAACAACTAACAGAAGTTAAAATATTCTCCTACCAAATGTCTAGATCTTAATCAATTCCTTTCAATTACAATTGAGGTTTTATTATTTAAATATTCTATTTTGAAGTCATCTAAACATGGATAACAAAATCTATATAAAATTTATTGGGTCAAAATTCCATTAATTCCAAAAAAGAAGAATTATTAATGACTGTTTGATTCCTAAACACTGTGGCATGCTCGGGCAAACTCTTCATAAAATTTATTACACGTTGACCTTTTGTCGATTATTTTTTAACAGAGAAATCTAAACTAAGCAAATACATTGTCAATAATACGTCAGTCTTGGCAACAAACCATAAAAGGAGCGCTCATTTTTCCGTATGCTTGTCCACTGAAACTTTTCCTTTTCGCAGTTCTCAAGTTATGTGCTTATCTGTACTTTCTGTTACCCTTCACCCAGGCTGAGGATAGCTCAGAGAATTAGAAATCCTTTGAGATGAACACTAGAATTTAAAATAACAGAATATTGTGTAACAGGAAAATTTATGTCAATCATCTGAGACTAATACATGAAGCCTCTACTTTATCAGAGGTCTTGTATTTTACTGCAACAATTAAGGAAAACACTGGAACTTTATACAGGTGATAGAAAATGCCAGTATAAATCCTGAACACATAGAAATAAATACCAATTTTCTGGATTAGACAAAAGCAAAGTTTCAAAGCATCATGTTTTTTATTCTGTCATTTAATGCATACAGTATTTTATTTCAGAAAGGAACGGAAAACATCAACAATTCAAAGCCAGGATCTTTGAAGAAAAAAAACCCCAAAAACCAAAAAAACCAAGGAAAAACCAACCAAAAACCCCTCTATGGATTCTGGTTTGGGGGCAAAAAAGCTACAACCTGACTATGAAAACATGGGATTTACATTAACCTGTAGTTAATTCAGAGTAAGTGGGAAAGAAGGTCCAGTGCCATCGTACCTATGCAGAGGCCTTTACCGCTCAGAATGCCATGGGGCTGCAAAATAAGGCTAAAACTTCAGTACACACTACAGTCCAAGGGTATTTTTAACTCTGATAATGATAAGCAATTACTCAAAAGATTACCAGAAACCTCGGTATGTTTTGCTGTGTAACATCAGGGGGTTTAATCAAGTGCTAAACCAGAACTGCATTTGTTGACAGTTTATCTACTTGAAATGGTGAAGGTTAAAGTAGTTCAGTGTAGATGGAGATCTCCCCTACCCTGTCCCTTCTACTATGTTAATGAACACGGGGAAGAAGAAACACATTAGGTAGAAGATTTTAAAGCGAAAACATCTGAATTAGGTAAAACTCCATCTGCTGAAGGGCAACATAACAACAGCTGAATTCCCACTCACACAAACCCCATCCCACATACTTCCCTTTGTAGAAGCCTCTACACAGTTTATGTTCCCAGTTTTTGTGGTGTTTTCTTTCCCCCTCTCTGGGTACATACAAAAACTAATTTAAGAACTTCATGGATTATCTATGTCCCTCTTTAGAGGCACTGTCTTTTGCAAGTTAATTATGTCTCTCACTAGCGCCCTGAGGCAGGCACAGCTGCAAAGTAACCATTTTATTGAAGAATATGATCTTAATAAGAAGGATGAACTCTCGCCCATCCTGTATATTCTCTCTGCTGCTGAACATATTTCAGTACCGGTAACTAATTAGCTCAGCTTCAGACCAGCACACACCAACGTCTGTACCAGAAGGCCAAAGAGATAAGGTTGAGTAACTAGCGAGCTCAGAGTAACTTGTCCCTGCAGGGAAGTCAGAAACCTGTAGCCAGTAACGAGGAGTGTTCCGTGCCTTGACCTCAGTGCTGTGTGCTAGTGCATTAATGACTTCAAAGAGGCCTTGAGATTTGAAATCGAATCCAACATCATTGTGAGCTGAAGACTTCCAAAGGTCTGTTGGCCTGCTTCTTCTACAGTCTGCTGATTAGTCAACTCCCAAAGCCCAGTGGTTTGAAAAACAGAAAGTTTAGAGATCAAGGAACAACAGACCTCACAAACCCCTTGCTCAGAAGGATGAAGGTGATGAACTGGTGTAGAACTCTCATCTCCCACATACCAGAGAAGCAAGTTAGAGATACTAAAACTCCTTGCCTTCAAATTAGAAGGGTGGTTCTGAGAAGAAAACAAACACGCAAACTCAACTCGTAATTAACCCACCAGGTTAATAGTTACGATTCACAGATTTCAATAAAATCTGTGTTTGGATATCACTCTGCAATGGATACATCTCATGTAGTAACTCTCCAAGAAATGTGTTTTGAGTTATATAAGACCTAGAGATTTTGGGGTAGCATTTTATGCCATCACTTGGGCATAAAGGGTGAATACATAGAGTCAAAAAAAAACAAAAGAGACTGAAAAGGAAACTTTGAAATATTTCACAGCTTTCTAAAGAGACTTGCCCTTTCACCAAAAAAAATACTGCATTTTTTTTAGTGTAGAACAATTTGACTAGCCCCATGTCTAATGGTAAATCAAGAAATATTGTACCAAAATTTTTGCTCAAATTATTTGGTCCAAAACCAGAAGGTGAAAGTAGAAATGTCTATGATATTCTGTTATCCTTATGAGAAGTTCATGAGTAAATCAGGGATGCCTATATATTTGATTGCAAAGTGGATAGTGGTCTTGGGTGAGTAAATAAATGGGAGAGAGATTTTAAAAGTGATGGCATGAATGCAGAGATATTCCTGAAGGATTCAGAATCCTGCTGAGGGCTTTGAAGTACAAAGCAGTGTACGCTTATCCTGTTTCATTATGACCTTGCCTAAGCATCTGCTGCCGAGCACAGATGGAGACGCAAGCAGGACAGGCCTTCCACTTACATCAGTACTGCCACTGTTCTGTTCGCAGGGGTGTTGCCCGACATTATTGCGTTATATGTGAGCCCATACGCCTCCCTGGGAGCAGAGTCCAGTCACATATATCTATGTACCGTGTTTTCCTGCTGCACATATCTTGTTCCATTTAACAAAATTTTATAGTTCTGGACTACTTAAAGGTGACAACCTCCATTAGACAAGTGATCTGTTCTTATTTGTATTAATGGGAGTAATCTGCGTATTAACATTATTATACATACAACTTCACTTTTAAAATATTTTCCAGCTTGCAAAGTCACTCAAGGATGGCATCAACTGTTTATGTATAATGCACTAGTGCCATTTGAGACACTACAAGGCATTTGAAATGTTTGGGCTTAGAGACGGGAGAAAAGATCGATTAGAAACGTGCACCCTTCAGAATCAGCAGCTGGGAGCCAGGCGGGATACCTTAGTGTCTCAGGTGACAACAGATACTTGCCTTTAGGCAACCAAATCTCACCCTGACTGAGAGAGCTACAGAAGTTCAACACACAAACAGCTTCCTTGTGCATCTACTCCATACACATTAAGGGAACTGCAGCCAGACAAAGACTGCATTCCTAACTGCTACCAATTCAAAATAAGCAGCTTACTGAAACAAGCACTCTTGTTCCAGCCTTGCCAAGGTTTCATTTTGACAGGAAAACAGAAGTATTTTTTAAGTCTTATGCTAAGATATTATATATTTCATTAAATAAATCACTAGAGAATTCTAAAATATTTCATTCTGAAGCATAAACACAACATCTGTTACTGAATTATCGAGCAGCTCTGATCATTATGCTTATGTGTGTAATGACTGAATATCACAAAGACAATTATAAACCTGGCACGCCCTGGTTGGCAAACGCCTCTTCAAGTACACGACTTTAATGTGGTCTTGGTAATGAATATTATTTTATCTTTATAGCATCAGTGGTGTTCTGTTTACTTCACGGACAAGTTAAGTCGTGACCCCTGTCCGCTCCAGACTATCAGTGGGAATGAGACCTGAAATATTGAATATCAAAAAGTGCAGCTTTGTGCATAAAAATACTACTTTAACTGTGAGATTAAAACCAGACTGCGTAGATGCTGAGATCAGCTGCTAGTGAGTCATGACCACATAGCCAGGCATTTTTACTGCACTTCAGTGATGTACAGACGACATGAGAAAAAATAAAACCTTAACTCCGGACAGTGGCAATTAGATTATTCTATGTAGCTTGTTCAGCAAAATAACAATTATAATACATATGCATATACATGCGTGTGTATGCATACATACAGTTGCCGTGATTGTTTAATCCAGCCTGCAAAGATAAGCGGAAATATGGGCTTTGAAAACCATGTAAATGTGTCCAATTTCCCCTATTTCAAGTCTATGATTCCTCCTGCACTGTCTTACATTTTGTCACCATCCTTACTAGTTCCAGATGCCTAGCAGCCCATGTTGCAGGGTATTAAAAAGCATGTAGCAAATAGCTACTGCATACAGCCTGGGACTCCACTCTGCAGTGGCATCTGTGGAGCCGGGATCCATCCACTGATTCCCAGAGCCGGTGACACTGGTAAGTGGAAAGACAGTTCACCCTCACCCAGGGTCTGTGCTTGCCATCAAAGAATCACCTGGAGTATTATCAGCAACTTACACAGAAGAGAACTTAAGTTTTCTTCTATCTGAGAGAAAAGAGGAATATGTAGCATACTCATCATGGCTTGGCTTCGCGGACAAAGATTTGGGAAGGGTTTTTCCCACACTTCCTGCAAGCTCACTGATGGCTGAAAAGGCCAATGAGGGATAGGCAAGACCGGGTGCAGAGAGCACAGCGGAAGGTCTCCTTGGGTGGTACAGTCGAGGCACGGTTCTTTCTGCGCTGTCTTTTCTCCTCGAGACTGATTCTACGCGTGCTCTCAAAGGAGGCAGCAGCGTTATGTGTGGCGTGTCTCCAGATCTCCCGACTGGAGGCCAGGGTGGACCACTGATGGTGGTCAGTATGGCCAAGGCTGAGCTCCGTCTGCCCAGGTTTGGAGTCAGAGTTGTCCTTCTCCTAGGATGGTGCCCGAAGGCTAGTGAGCCCATCCTGCCCGTGGACACACTGTGTCTGACCCTTCAGCTGAGACCTGTCTGGCCTGGGAAACCCCACTGGAGGCACATGCCACCCCCAGCACAGCTCTCAGCCTCACAAGGGCACGCAAGCTCCTTCCCCACGGCAAGGGGGTGCCTGTGAAGGAGCAGCATACTAGTAACACACTATATCCACAAAAGATAAGTGTGGATCGCAGGAGCGCTCAGTACCACAGTTGTATTCCAAGGAGTAAGAGGCATTTGTAGTGAAACTGTTTCACCTTTTCAACACACCCTACTACACAGCTTTGTAAGAAGTATCTACTTGTCATGTTAATACGGGTTACTGTTAGTAGAAACAAGGAAACAATGACAGTCAAGAGCTGACCTCTCAAAGCTCATCCTAAATGGCTGATGAAGACCACGGGTATGCATTCACCAGTTGGCTGGGTGTCACATACACAGGAAGTGTGCAAATAAGTAAAGAAAATAAATTAATGTCTAACTGCAAAATGTTCCCATAAATTTCCCATACAACAACACTTCTGTGATTAATCCTGATCCTAAGTACAACGTTAGTACTTTAAAATCAAACATATCTGCAAACAGTAGAACTCATGAAACCATGTATTTGTCTAGAGGTGCCCCGTGTGGATTATCTACACTCTAACAACACAAGCCTTTCCCTCCTCGGAGAGCAACTCGTTTGAGTTTCTTCCCACTACCTGCCTGGCAGTACTCAAGACACCTCTAGGAATTTAACGTATTTCAGACTTCTCTTTCTCTAGCAAACGTGACTGAACTTGGCCAGTAGGATCAAAAGTTATTGGTGAGAACTGAGGGACAAAGAGAGAGATAGAAGGAAGAGGAGACTGACAAAAACAGAGACACGGAGCGAATGATCTCATAAACCTCGTCTCCTTGGGAAACCATGAAAGCATGATCAGTACAGTTCAACCGTGAAACATAAGAGCTGGATTACAGCAATGCCTTTTTCTCATTCTTTCACATGCCACAAACATGGAATATTCATTTAAATAAAATCCTTATTATAGGTTCTGGGGAAACTCTGAAATAAATGTTAGCAACTAGAGTACACCCATATGGGCTGCAGAGCACAAAAGCAGCCCGCTCTCACCTTGCAGACCATATCTGTCAGCTCAACAAACACAAATGGAAATCAACTCGGCTTATACTTCTGTGCTCAGGATCAATGGAATGGTGAGTGATCTTTGCAAATACAAAGATCAAAGGGGGGAAAGTATAAGAAAGGCCGGTGTGCACGCACAAACTGTTTTCATCAAATCCTTACAGTGTAGTAATATCAAACCAGATCTTCTTAAGATGTATGACTTGGGATTATGAGCCTTCCAAAACACCAAAATGCTGTGAGGCGAAAGAGATTCAAAACAAACTTAAAAAATGCACGTGTATTTCTATGTATGCACAATATGGCAAATTTTCTCAGTCAGAAAAACAAATTTAAACAGGCTTAAGTCTGGGGGAAATGCTTCTCCCACATGGCAATAGAAGCAGGTCATTTCAGCCCAAATGAAAACATTTTGCAAAGCTATAAACATTTTAAACAATGAAAAGAGAGTGAGAATTTAATCTCTTTTCTCTCCAAGTACGCTCCATGTAGTGTCTCTAATTTCACAGTCATATTCAAAGACAGATTTTCCAAAAAGCTGACAAACAACAAGACACTCAGCACAGATAATTGGAGTTGGAAAAAGTAAAATCTTACACTTCAACGCCTAGTGAACAGAAAACAATAGATTTTTTAGTGCTGGATGCTGACCACATCTCAAAATCTGGCTTAAATAAACATATGTGAGGAAGACACAAGAAAGCCAAGATATGTCTATTTTGACCAAGCCAGGTTTTGAAGTCTGAATTTAAGAGAAAAAAAAAGGAAAAAGACAGTTTTGATTACTGCATGAGGATGTTGAGGTACTGCAGACAGTTGTCAGGAAATCTTAGGCCAAGTAGCAAGACTATAGAAATGCATTTTGGTTTTATGCATCCAAATGCACAAAGTTACCTACTTTAAAATATTTTACCAAACCTACAGTTTGCATTTCCAAGCACAATACTATCATAATTCTAGATGGGGTATAACTAAGAATGTCATGTTTTGTGTAAAATTTGAGTTGGCTTTCATCCTTAGAACACCATTCACTTGTTACTGGTATTTCTAGAGTTCAAGAAAGTACATTACCTTACCTATTCCTTTGAGTAGATTTCATTCTTGCAAAAACAACAAAAAACATCCTTCCCCCCACCCCAAATGCACACAAGCCCTAGAAAAAACCATTTGCATCCTACCTGGAGTTCATGCAACATAAGAAAAAAGCCTTTAGACTGGATCGGGTATACACCTTCACTTGAAGATGTAATCACTTGCTTTGTAATTTTAAATACAAAATACAGGACAGAATGCCATGGACACAAATTTAAAAAGAGAAATTCAATGCAGCACGTACTCTTTTGGTGTCTGAGCGCCCTCTGCATCTTTTGAGGTGCATACTGGTTTTAATTTCTGCTTTTAACATACTTCAGACTACTTTTTTATGTCTCGCCAGCCACTTTTTTCCTTCTCTCTTTTGAGAAGTAGCAGGAAACAGCGAATGCATCTGCTCGCTGTGCCTGGGAATGAGAGGTCAGTCAGTGCAGAAGGCGAGTGAATGGAAGGGTGAGGTTTTCTTCTCTCCTTAGCCCTTAGAGCAACATCTGCAAAGTGATCTGGTGGGGAAGTGTGATACTATCATCTGGCAACGGCTGACCCTAACCTACAAACTCTCATACTGAATGGCCAAGCTGGGCAGGTCAGAGGTACAGGACAGCCCAAGTTTTCACCTCAACACATAAACAGAAGGTGTCCATGCAGTCAAGCTACTGACTGCTTTTATGTTCTGGGTCCTGTTTCAAAGCACATTGTGAGACAGAACAACTGCTGACTAGCTAGTATTAGCTGGAAGGTTTGGCAATTTTATTTTCTGTAAGACAATTACCTACCTAAGTAATTATCTCCATCGGAAATAGTTAGAAGAGCGGAAAAGTACCTGCAATATATACTGCTTGCAAAATGTTTCAGCAGTCACTGAACAGTTTACACAAGATGTGTGGGGTTTTTGTGCAATCTGAATAGCGTACTCTAGGCCTGGTTTTACTAAACTGCAGTTTAAAAAGTACTGACACGCAGACAGCATGAAAGATCATCTGCATGTGAGGATACAGTAAATCAGCTAGGAACACTCTTAGCTGTTCTTAAACGGGTTTTAGCCAGCCTTAAACGGCCGCTGATAGTGTGAGGCTTTGAACGTGCAGGGTTTCACCAACGTTCAAGGAATAAGATGAAAGAGGCTGTCAACAGTGGAGCGAAATGGACAGCTGGGATGATTTTCATCTACATCTCTACGAATTCTATTTTACAACAATTTCTCACTACTTCATTTAATCTAGGATGTGCTGTCTCCAATTCTAGAGATTGAGAAAAAGAGATACTTAGAATGAGGCACCAATTCTTTCTATTCTGACACACATACACTGATGTATCCTCCACAACCCTCACCTCTTGAGTAGAGCTTCAAAAAATATACTTTGCAGTAGATTTTTGAGAAACCATCATGAGCTGAAACTAAAAATCTCTAAAGGATATGTTCACAGCAGCTGTGATATGGAAAGTTTCTCAGCCTGGGAAGAAATCTCTGATAAAATGAGAATGTGTCCACTCTAATACCTTACCTGCAATGTCATTTACTGAGTACGTAATGGGAGACCCAGGTTCAGCTGCATGCACTGCTGACTGCGGTGAAGGAACCTGGAACTCAGCTTCCCATAGTCGTATACAATTACAGTCCTTGCTCAAGAAAAATATCACACATGGACTTTTCCCTAACCAACAGTCACCTTTTTCAGTTTCCCGAGGTTCTCCTTCCCTCTGAGTCAATCTTCTTTCAGTATTTCTTATCAATCTTAAAAACTAAGATACTTTGAAGATTCACTCTT
>NW_010424434.1:73569-89103 GCF_000710305.1 Buceros rhinoceros silvestris
CTCTTTCCTGCAGCATATCCTGTCAACCATCTGGCCTACCTGCTCTGCAGATCATAGCCCCTTTATGGCAACGAGATCCTGGCTCCATCATTAAATGAAGGACACACTGTTACATCTTGTCTCACTAACTACTTTGAAAATTAAAATCCTTTGGGTAAACCTTCCCATACTCATCACAATATAACATTCATGTAAAGTTAAAAGGTGACTAGAGAACCGTGTGCAAAAATATATTTTTACTGTTACTAATTTTTCACCTATTTGCAGCTACAATATGAGAAGTAATTGCAGCAGTAGATCAGGTGCACAACAGAAATGTTGTCCAGCTGCTTGCACTTCCATACTGGTTGTTTCAGAGCCTTCCTTCACCAGCAGAGTCTCGTCCTCTGCAGCTGCTCAGCTGCTAATGTCTCTGGGTTACAGTTCTGCTAAGAAAGCAGAGCAGGTTTTGGATCCAGATCAAGTTCTGTTGTGAACTGGGGTACACACACGGAAAAGGGGACTGGTCAGAGCAACCACAACTCAAACTCTTGAACTGAGCTACTTAAACCGGTTAGGAACTAAAGGCATGATTCTGCCGTGTCTCACTGGACAAGAGCACCTCAGTTCCTTCTATCTTCTTTCCCTCCTATGCAATATCTCTCTTTTGATGTGGTGAGCCTCATTTTGAACCTCATTATAGCTCTTTGAAGCAAGAACCATGTTTTCCTATAAGTTCACCAAGCACATAGCACAGCTGAACTTGCAGGGATGTTTCCAATAACAGTGCAGTCATTCAGATAATTTTCTTCCAAAATGACTGCGAGTGATGCCAGCCATGTGTTGAGCAATGCTCTCTTTACCAGTAAATAAGGAACCCAGAGGCTGCATGAAGTCAACTTCCCAGAAAGCCCACAACAATCAAATCTGGTTTGTTGGCTCCAAGGAGGCAAAGATCTGACATCTGCACTATTAATATTGAAGAAAGCCTCCTCCTGTTTTATCTGGGAGTGCCTGTGGTCCACTTATGTTGCCACATATCAAAAGGGCAATAAACAGCAAAGCTTAGTGATTTTACTACTGCAGTATGTTATGCTGGGAGTTAACAAATAGGTAATAAGATAGGTTTCAGTTGTAGTTTTTAGGGTACTGTTACACACAACTCAGAGCAATGGTGACCCAAGAAACATTACTAAACACATTTGCACTTTTTATTGTTGTGCTTACATGGAGATTTATGTAGGGTTTTTACAAACCTAAAATGGTTGTGATAATTTATGACCACAAGATATTGCTTATAGAACAATTTTGAAACTTCTAGGTACAGACTGCCAAAAACTATAAAATTTAGTTCTGAAACCTTGAAGAAAAGAGCAAGAGGCTGTTCAGTTTGTGTGTTAAACCACATCTGTGTGCAACATACAGTAGAGTACTTAAAAAAAAATTACCCTTTCCAAACTTCTGCATCTCATGCTTTATACCACATTGCCTGCTCCTATAAAGTTATTGTTTTAATAAATCCAAGAACATTTCTCTTTATAAAACCTCCTTATTGGATACCCACATCCGACTTCCAAAATCTACTACTGTCAGTATGTACTACGGCAATTCAGTAATCTTTCCCAATTTTAAGGCAACAGCTCTGCTCCTGCCTATGCCACACTTCCCACCGTACAGTAGCACATCAAAATCAGTCTCACAACGGGTAGTTGAGGCCTGGGAACTAAGATACAACGCTTTACTGAACCATAAACGAGTTAGACTGACAGGACCTTCCAATGACAACATTCTTAAAAACATTAAAATGGTATGTAAAAGCTGCATTTTAATTCTACCTCTCCTAAATTACAACAACGAAAGACCAATAAAGATTTACGGCTTCATAAAAAAATATAGTGGACGTCGTGCTTATTGTGGAGACGAGGGAGGTCAATAGGAAAATATTTCTTGTTCATGAGTTTTAAAAACAAAGCAAAAAATATCACAGTTAATCAGATGAACTATTTATAAATTACAACATGTAATAAGGGATGGCAGACATTATAGTGCAAGAAAATTCACCTAATTTATTTTTACTGTGGTGGTCAGCAGAGCAGGGACAGTGAAAAACAGAGTGCAGCAGAGTATGGCATTCCAACCTCATTCCTACCTTAATAGGCTTGGTGGAGGCCCCCTGTTTGCAACTGGCAAAACTCCAGAAATTACCCCACAGTATGTGTCTTAGCAGGCTCAGCAGGAGATCTTGCACACAGCCTTCACCCACTCTAAGCATTAATTTCAGCTATCCCTGCCTGACCAAAGGAGCCTGCTAGAATTATGGTACTTTCAGCATACGATCTAGGGACACATCAGCTAAGCAACTAGTAGCTCTGTAAGGAAGATACAGTTTTGAATCTCTGCCACTTTACTGACTCTTTATTGCAGAAATGCATCACCTTTCCTCAGAACAGGGTAAAAAAAATTTTCTTTACAGAGTTGGTGATTGTGTGCATGTATAGACAGTGTTTACTGATGTAGAGTCCTCTCTTCTAAAAGATTGAGAGATAGCAAATAACTAAAAACCTGCTCAATAAGCAGCTTCTTTTTTTTTATAAATTTACAAAAAGCTGCAGCCTTTACAAGAATTGAGAAAAAAAACCCAAAATATAAGTAAATGTAGCAATGGTTACTTTTCCCTAGGTTGTCAAATATTATGAATGCCTAGTTTGAAAAATATGGTGGTGCGATACTGTTTATTTGTGAAGGAACAAAAAATCCCTCTTCTAAAAGATTGAGAGATAGCAAATAACTAAAAACCTGCTCAATAAGCAGCTTCTTTTTTTTTATAAATTTACAAAAAGCTGCAGCCTTTACAAGAATTGAGAAAAAAAACCCAAAATATAAGTAAATGTAGCAATGGTTACTTTTCCCTAGGTTGTCAAATATTATGAATGCCTAGTTTGAAAATACGGTGGTGCAATACTGTTTATTTGTGAAGGAACAAAAAATCCAGGAAGAATAATTTAATTATCAGCTTCTAGATTACACTCATAACTACACAAGTTAAAACTTCCTGATTATACATAGGGTAGATCACCCACTATAAAATCACTGTGTTCACCCTTCTTACCTGGCTTCTATCCGTCATAAAACCTATCGTGCCCTTCATGGCTCACAATTTTCAGCTGGCAGATTGCTTATTCTAAAAATAGGTGAGATAAATCAAGATGAAGAATGTGACTTCTCAAAGTAGAATAGAAATGAAGAATCTTATTGTCTACTAGACTTCACTGTTTCAGCAAAACATCGTAACACTGAAGTACTAAAAAAGTTATCATCAATCATAAGCTATAAGTTCATTCCTAGAAATCAGTATTTCCTCAAGTGGCATACAATGGAAATAGAAAAAAATGATGTGAGCAGTCCGTACAGACTCTCAATGCCACCAACATATAGAGAAAAACCCCACAGATTATCATCTTTACTTGATATTCCTCATCACATAATTGAGCTAAGTTGTTGGAATACATGTATTTTGAAGCAGACTCTGATTACACATGAACAAGAAAAATGTTAAGTATGCCTATGTGATAGATGACGTAGGTAATTATATTCTGGTTAGTTATCATTAAATTAGAAACCAGACTTAATTCTCTATAGAACCAGAGATTTTACATATTAAACACTTTATAAATTGCAATCAATTTAATTTCGAACTTTTAGGTTTACTGAGCCTGTGCTTTGTATCTCTAAGGAAATCAAATGCAGGGAGTACGTATGTGCTTGCTGATCAGAAAAGAAATACTGGAGAACACTGTAGGATCCTTGTTCGACAGCCCCCTGAGAAAGCAGCTGAAACTCCAGTTATCTTATTACCTCCTACACATGAACACTTTGAAACAGGCAAGACTCCATCTAGCGTAAGCGCTAATGGAAGAGCTACTTCACTCTGCAAAATTTATATGCCAATGTAATCTATTAACACGGTATTCTTTTGGCTGGTGAACTTGAATGGTGTAAAAAATTCCTTCCTCTGTGAAGAAAACAGAAGCAAGCTTGATGTGTGGTAAACTTTGTTCAGTACAAAAGAAATAGTTATCCTGGAGTCAAAACCTGAAGCTGCTCCATCCCTGGCTCCCCTACAGCAGTGATGTGAGCACCACGTCAAATTTGTCTGCTTTAATACCATTCTGCACCTAGAGCAGGTTTGCTCAGCTTTGCTTACATTGATTCTGTTTATCAGTGTATTTCTGAATGCCCCAGAACCAGCAACGGGTTGTTCAGTAATCACACAAAAGAGGGCACTTTGCGTAGCGAAAACAACAATATGTGAAACAACAGAGAAAATACGTAATAAAACCGAGCCACACTTTCAAAACAGGCTTGGGCATCGATAACAGGCTGTTGGCCACACCAGTGATGCTGTTCCAGCTCCCCCTTTTACACTTCGCCCTGCAAAGGCTCAACTGGTCTCACAGAGCAGTAACTTCAGCTAGCAGACAGACACTATCTTTTACGCTGCTCTAACAGATGTGGACAGAGTCCAAGGAGAAGAGAGGACAGCTTCTGGCCTGCAGATCTTACAACCTGAAGGACAAAAGAGAGAGAACAAAGGGCAGGACTAAGCGTTACAACGTGGAAAGAGCACCACCAAGGCAATGGTTAGCACATGCTCAGCTACAACCTTCCATTAAGCACAGGCAGCATCATTTCTCAGATGTTTTCCTATTAATGTAGCCAATGTAGCTAGAATGAAAAGCAGTTGGATCTGGATGCTGGTCAGATGCACTGGCGGAAATGAGAAGATCTAATTTCTCCTGTTACTAAACCACCACTGGATCCACCCCATTGCCAGGACAATGCTTGTCTTCTGAAGTCCATGGAACTCATCGCTGATTCCACATGTTCAAAGAGCATGGAAAAATGATCTTTTTTTTTTTTTTCTTCTTCTCTCCAGATCTACAGAGAAGTGTGTATATTTCCTTTCAGTTTTATCACTATGTTCTGTGGTTTTATCATCACAGCTCACACTGAGATAATGTTCTGCCTAAAATAAGACCTTTTACTATTGTCAGCACCAGGCACCCAGCAGCACAATTCACTTCCCCTTCAGGTGATATTAAACTCCTCAGTCCCGGTGCTTGGAAATGAGGATTATGTAGAAGTTGCCCCCAAACCCCTGGTTCCAGTGGCAAACAGGCTCAGCCTCCTAATCCCACTGCGTTCAAAAGAAAGTTGCTTAGGTTACATAAATCTGGCTTTCAGACTTTTTCATCAACAATCTGGACAAATCTAAATCAGCAGAACATTCAGGCAAATTTACAGATTTCCAGAGAGCTGCACAGAGAGCCTAAAGTACATCACATCCTAACACACAACGTACCTTCTTGAAACTGCAGATCTAGGCTAGAGGTTTTTTTGTATAAAGAAAGATCACTCTAGCAGGTCACAATTTTCTGGGTAATGGGAGTCTCTATAGAATATGCAGCCATGGCTGCCTTGTCTGCCTGTAAGTAATGTTTGAGATATCACTAGCCACTGCAAAAAACCAGGAGGAATGACTGAGACAGTAGGTTGCTGGGCTGTAGCTGAGCAGCAGAGAGACTAAGTGTAGCCAGAACACTTAAATCTAGGCAAATAATTTCCAAACTCGTAAGTCATAAGGTATCGCAGTGTTCCAGGCAGCTAAGGCAACTAGAAATGCAAGCAGAATATATCATTTTCTTGTATCCCAACAGCAAACGGAAGCGACAGCTGAGAGAACGGCAGCTTTTACTGTCGCTGACTTCCAAGTAAGCCAGATCCTTATCCTTATTTCCTGAAGGATCTGTGCCTTTATTTTTCAGCAAGATGATCGTGCAAATGTGCTCTCCTCCCCCATCCCAGCTTCCCCATGTTCCGCCAGCCAAAAAAATATCCAGCAAGAGGATAAAGGCAAAAAAGAGAAGAAAAAAAGGAGTTACAGTGAAAAAAAACCCTCCAGACTACATTCTGTAATCAAATAACCTCCAGGTTCTGCTGCAGGCTAGCCCATTTTTTTCCTCTGGCTGTCGGCTATTCCGCTCTGCAGAAAAGGGCTGTTATTGTGCTCCGCACAGGTGCATAGAAAGGCTCCTAAAGAGAACTCCCAATGAACACAAGGCATAAACAAACTCAAGTGTGGTCTTCTCTTCAGGAAAATAATTCAGCCAATGTGAAACTCCCTCCTTGTAATAAATTAGCTCCTAAGAGTATTCAAAAGCTAACCTTTGACCTCCTCCTGTATTATTCTCATGACCACCAGTGGGAGAGGAGGTCAAGTTGGTCAGTTCTTCTCACCAGTCACTGATGCCTCTTTAGCAAAGGAGGGGTGGGGGAGGAGGGAAAAGAGAAAGAGAAAGAGAAGGAGGGGGGAGAAAAATCAAATTTGCTTCTCCATTGAAACATAGGCTTAGTAAGTAAACCAAGGAGGCCCAAGCCTCCCCCGGCAGGCGTCCAATTTTACAACACATTTGTAAGTGTGCTGCTGTCTAAATATACTCAACACAGAGAAATTCCACACCATGGCTACAGCAAACAGGCCAGCACTCTGCAGCCAGCTGCTGCAGGATTTTTCGGTGTTCGGGCTGCAAACTAAACCATGGAAAGCTAATGGAAAGGCCACAACTGGCAGCTTGTTTTGGCTGCCTCACATGCATAAGGCTCGTCTCCTGATTGAAAGCATATGAGGAAGGTTAGAGTGCTAAAAATAGCATAATTTGTTATGTGGCACATTCCATCTACCCGTGGCTGGCACAGGCTAAGTTCATTCATACTCAAAAGACATCCCTTGCCAATCCGTTCTGATAGTTTTGACTTAGTGGGTAGTAATTTCTAGAATAACAAGAACATGATAATATATAGTATCGGATAATCTTTGTTAATAAAACCACACATTAATCTGCTTCCCATGTCACACGCGGTTCCATAGGAAACCCCTCTTTTGATAGCCTGGACAGCTATAGAACTCCTCGCAAACGGAGTTCTCTGGAAAGTATTCTGGCTACCTGTAGCTGGCCAGCATTTGATTTATTTTGCCACCGTATGCATCAGGCTGGATTGTGAAAAGAACCCACTTTTATTTTTATTTGGATTACGAAAGCTGGTGTAAATAGGTACGAAAGCACCCATTGCCTGGATGCCTCTTTGTCACCTCTGCACTTTGCACTGAGGAGGGGTAAGACTGGGACTTTCAGCAGAGAAATACATGGAATATTTGCCTTGTCAGAAAAGTATCAGTCTGAAAGCCCATTTCATTATCTCTCAGTGCAGATGAGCACTTCTATCTCTGCATTCAACATTAGACAATATATCTACCTGGCAAATCAGCACTGCTATATCCTAGCTCCTCCTTGTAACTCCACGATAAAGTCTGCTGAGAAACTGCTTTGCAATTGTTCTACAGAACTATAAACAAGCAAACACTTGGCCAAAAAATAAATCTGAATTATATAATCCCATTAGGTTTAAAAGCGTAGTACAGTTCACTGGAGATGAAAGCTGAACACAAAAAAAGGTAAGAGGATAAAAAAGGCAAGACAGAATGCAGACAGAATGGATATAAATGTGGGGGGTTTCCCACTATTGTTAAAGTAATAATATTTAAAAGGAAAATAATTTTCTGGGGACAGTAAAAAAACCAAAGCATGCCGTCTTTTATTTCAGTTTTTAAGTTACACATGTCTTGTAATGAGTTCACTTTAAATTTAAACATTTTTTCCTACTCCATCTTCCCAGTTTAGTAGACTATTACTGCACAAGACTGATTTAGAACTTTTCATCTACGAGAGTTATATAAATTTTGTGATTGAACTGAAGTGTATGATGCATATTTTTTACAGAAATTTCTCTTTCTATGAAATTAAAGTGATTTTTATCTTTTATCTTAGTAAATCAAACAATTTAGAATGAAATATTGCAGTATTCTAACATTAAACAATACAACTATTGTATAATAGCTTTCAAATCTTGATTTCCATTTCTTTCTACGTGGAAATAATGCAAGAACATAACTAAATAGCGTTGCCTCTGACATGTGACAGACCAAACTCTGGTGACTTTTTCACGACAGCAAAGAAAAACTGGTAGTAACGTCACACACCCAGCTGCTACAAATGACTCACTTGAGTTGTGATGGCAATCAGCTAATGTTAAAGATAAAACACAAGTCACAACACAGAGTCCAAAACCACAGAATTTCCTACTTTGCTAAGGTGGCAAGCAGCAGACATAAGTTGCCAGCTTAATTTTCAGAATCTGAATATTTCAGAATAAACATACAGTTATAAGTGAAACAGGAAACTATTCCAGTGCAAAACTACTGTTGATCTCACAGCTGTTTAATGATCTGCGTGCAACAAGCAGCATGATCCTGTATCAGGTCTCACTAGATAATTCAGGAAAAAACACAATTATAAGGAGCTGCGTTTGTATCACTGTCAAACAGAACGGGTTGTAAAATTTCATTAAGTCTGACATACCTAGGTTAAGCTCACCTATCTGTTTTCACTAGCCTTACATAAGCAGGATGACGTCAAGCTGAGGGACTGAAGAATATGAGAGCTGATGGAGTTCTGAGCAGTACCTTGCCAGGCTGGGTGACAGGAGGCAAGCTTTCATGCTTTGCTGTTTTGCAGGTGTTTGCCTGCACTCAGGTACGTGGAAAGGAATGTGCATAGAGTGTGCATGAAAGTGTGCATAAAAGAATATGCATAAAAACTTGCAAACCACCCCTCGGCAAATAAACAATCAGATTTCAAAATGGATTTTGTCATTAAAAAGCGTGGCTACTCACGGTCTTAGGTAAACCTCTTCACGCAGGGCTTGGCCCCACAAGGAAGAGGAGCTGGTATGAGATCAGGCAATGCAAAGGGCTCAGAACAGGCTGCAAATTGCAGCACATTTCTCCTGCACTTCAACGCCAAATAGAAACCCGAGACGCTGAAAGCCTTCAGGGCAACGTCCCCTGCCAGCTGGGCAAATAATTGGTGGCACAGCACACCATCAATTGCACCACAAAAGGGAGAGCTTGAAATCACGTACAGACCGATCTGGGCCGCAGACTGGATCTAAAAGCTTCCCTGTATTCACCTCTAATAAACATCCTAAAGAGAGGTGGTGAGTTTCATGAAGTTCATGGGGGGAATCCTCTGCGTCTGCTGATTCATGGCAGTACCTATTAATGATGACACCTGTAAGGACACTAGTATCCCTTAATGTCACTGACCCAATGAACGCCCAGACAGGACTCCTCTCGCAGCCCACGCTATGACCTTCTGTGGGAGCAGCGACAGACTAAGAGCCAGGGTAGAACCGAGGTATCAGCCTAGTAGCTATCCCTTTTCTCTCTCACTCCGCCTGACACCTGCTTATAAAATACTGCTTAATGCATAAGAAAAAGCAATAGTAAAAGCGTATGTAAACATACATACATCTTCACCACTGAGTTACAGGAGAAAACTGTTATCCATTCTCACACACACGCAGCAAATGTAGTCATTCATAAAAAGTCCATGTGTTAGAAAAGGAGTCAAATAACAAGAAAATGGAGATGAAGAGCTCAGATAAACACACCAAAAGCTCGGGGCAGGAAAAGACAAAGTGTCTGACAGTTGTAGGATTTTTGGCAATACGAGGAGAACAAAACTTGCCTACATTGACACAATGAATTTTCTGTATGGTGACAGAAGCCGGAGAGTTGCCAGGCCACCTCTCCTGTAGCCCAACATTTCACTTCTGGGTTCAGAACCTTTGTTCTGTGGAGCTGCAGCACAAGCATGCTGCTGCTCTGAGGGAGTTGTTGGTTTTACCAAGTGCCTTATCAAAAAAAAAAAAAATTGAATCTAGTGTGAAAAAGCATCAGATACGTTCTTGTAACATTTTGAAACATGGGGGGGTTGTGGGTTTTACCAAGTGCCTTTTCAAAAAAAAAAAAATTGAATCTAGTGTGAAAAAGCATCAGATACGTTCTTGTAACATTTTGAAAGCATTAAAAAGCAGTCCTGGATTTAGCTGTGTTATTCTTTGCTGATAGTACAGTATTCGAGGGGGGAAAAAAAAAAACCAACACGAAAAACCAAACCAAACAAACAACAACCCCCCCCCAACAAAAGCCGCAACAAAAAGGAGGTGTGCAGTGCAGCTGTCTAACGTTCAAGCAGAATGAAACTCACCCATGTGGGAAAAGAGGGCCAGTCTCCTCTAAGCCTCACTCAAGCCTTCAAAACAAAACTGCAGCAGCACATTGGGATTTCGTTCTACCTATCACCAGTTTATTTCTCCAATATTCAGATTACAATATATTAAGATTTCAGGTGTTTGGCATGTGCCAGACATAGAGGTGCGAGTCTTCAATGATCTGTACTCCCTGTGTTCTGCCACAGAAAGCCAAGAGAACTTCCTAGAAAACTGTTCAGATTTTGTTCAGGTGTGTGGAGCACAGAAGTACAAGCACAACTTGCAAAAATCTGAGGGTCATTTTTAGTTCCACACTCCAAAGGCAGACAAACAATTTATTTAGGAGGACAGCACTCCTTGTGAATCCTTCTAGAGATTCCTTGATTCGTACTTAAAATAAGTAGAAGTAATGTAATTGAATTTACGTTACATTCAAATACTTGGTAGGCTAAATCTTTGCGTGTTTCCAATAGCGGTTGAAAAGATTTTGAATGGCTTTGCCCTGGAAGATGAAAATAAACCACTTAAAAGTTAAATACCTTTAAAAATTCAGTTCAGATTTGATGACAGATTCATAATTAATTATTTGTGCTCTGCATTTGAATTAGGATGAGAAGTATTTTATCCTAATCTATTTATAGAAAACATGCTCACACAAAAAGCATTCAATCCAACTGCAGATAACCCGTAGTAACTTCAGGAAATTGGTATTTTATAAAGTATTGCTGTATACGATTAGGGAGTCTATTATCTTAAACCACTGAAAGCTTCTCTGTTCTGGCAAAATTACCTGGCATGTTTCAAGATCATATGATGATTTTTAAACACTTGATAGATCTCCAGTGCAGAACTCAGATGGTTTTAGTGAACATGACCCGCTTTTACCTCCATAATGAGACCAATTAAGTAAAAACGAGTATGTCTACCTGAAAGCGATTCAATGCTATACTGTCTTCCATGTTATAGCATAAAAATAATTTTAAATAGGTTGATCCAAATCTAAATTTTGCCTCACTTTCAGACTAACTAATATTGTAGTTATTTTTAAAATGAAGAAATGAATGTCACAAACTTTAAACGATGCTGTGGAAGGAATCCTCATCACTGACAAATTACTTGCCAAATCCAGGCCAAATCCTGGCACGCTTTTTGTGGCACTGAAGGTATAGGGGCTTTTTGTTAATTTTCTAGGAAAGCAGTCCTGACTACTTGGAGGTTAAAGCTTAGCAGCAAAAGTGGTGTGAACAATAACTGGGAAAAAAATCAGAATATTTTGTTCATATATTGACTTTTTTCTTAATTTAATTTTTTTTACAGTATTTTAAAATATTTAAATGAAAAATCATCTAATAACAACCGGAATTTAATTCTTGATCTAAACCAAACCTTTCAGCAAAAAAAATGCTCCATAATTATTTTAAATATTAACAGATTCAACAATCTGTGAAGAAAAAAGAAGTTCATGAATGAATTCTGTAGTCTATACTTTAAGCCTTATAACATGGTTTAGAAAAGCAAAATGAAGAGTAGAATTGCTTGGCTTAAAGCTGCTGTAAGTCCCAGCTGGACCGTGCCATGTTTTCATGAATACCATTATGGATGAAATACAACCATAAAAAATAATATTCACCCTTTATTCACTCACTGAATACAGACACTCAGGTGAAGGACTGATCTTGCGATTAAAACCGTTTTGCCTGAGACTGGTCCAGCTTTGTCACACACAGACAGATGTACTCCTGGTCAACTAAAGGAGTGGCACGTACTCGCTCCTCTGTCATGTAACGCAGGGGCCCATTCTGTGCCAGCTAATTCAGGCTTCTAATTCAGACGCCTAAATCCTTCCGTTCTGGGTAAATTCGGATTTGTTGTCACACAGCTCCTTCATAATCTCAGGCAAGCTCCTTAATACCTTTGCATCTCAGGCTTTGAACTATATGACTTCAGCTTCTGAAAGAGATTGTACTTCCTTTCTCCGATCTTTTATAACTACCCAGTCCTTTCAGAGAATCTGAACTTTGAGGAGAGAGCTCACTCCTCTCTTCCAACCACAGCACTAGAATGCGAATGTCACTTAGTGAATGTATCCAAAAAAAAAAAAATCCATTTCTCAAAATTGCACATTTTTTTTTCAGAAAAAAATACTAGTTTTTTTTCCTGAAATTTCCATCACAATTAGCTTTGCCAGTGTGCAATAATAACAAGAGTTTTGCCTGGGTTTATAAGTAGTTTGTCAACAGCCTCTGCAACAGGGAACCAAGGGCAAATATTTTCCACTTTGAAGTGTCACCGAAGCCGTCTACCGTCCTTGTTTATGAATGAGTTTGGAACCCAACAAACAAGAAAACCACTGTGCCATAACAATCGGAACTAGAAGAAAGACAAGCATGCTCTATTCTGTGCGACCACACCATCTATATAACGTTATGCTGTGTTCAACTGCAAATATCTCTGTTATAATTAAGTATAAAAGGCTGTTTTATTTTCTGAACTTCCTAGGATTTTTATACGTGCTTTTTTTTTTTCCACTGAGGAGTTGTTCTTTTTAGAAGTGTTTGTAGGCAATTGGTTTTAAAAGGGCTCCAGGGGGCTTTTCCCTACTGTGTTAAGCTGTTTTGATATTCTTTTACAAGCACAGTCTTAAAGTTGTTCTCCCAGATGCATTGTCTTACTAATCAGCTTTATGAGGTTCAAGGTCGCCATTCAATATTAATTATTCATTGTACAATTCACAGCTGGTAGATGCTTAAAATGGCAAATAATACGCATGTTCAAAAATACACTCATAAAACATCTTCCTCATAAAGCTCCAGGTCAGGAGAAATAAGAAATCAGAATTCAGAAAATAAGATGTAAGATTAGTATGGTACTATGCCTTAAGGTCACCTCCAGAAACACCTGTTCCTTCTCCGTCTTTATACATACATTTTCCGTTACCTCAAAATTAACTACAATGGAAAAAAGGCAGGTTGCGGTCACTGGTATCAAAGCAGACCAATGTCTAAGCTATGGAAACTGTAACAACGTCATAAAGAACAAGCTGGATATTAAAAATGCATTGTTCAAAGACTTACAAAGTCAAAATTCTTTAGAAAAAACTCCTATTCCTGAATGAAAACTCATAGCATGGAAAGAGAGTATAAATATCTTACATTTATAGTAGTCCCTTGTATGTGTTTTAAATCCGTGCAATGTCAATTTTAGAAAGGTTTTTTCTTCTTCTTTAGGCAAGCCAAGACTTGTCACACTTTGACAGTGGCAGGAATGATGTCACCAGCAGAAAATAAGCCTTTTTTAAAGAGCTATTTAGATTTTGGCAAACTGGTGCGGGCAAGCTGCTACAACAGATTCTGCCTGCTCCCTCCTCTGCTGTACTCATTCCTTAACTTATTAAGGATTCAAGAACAGTTGAGGCTTTGAAACACAGCAGAACCGGAGCCAAAACCTCCTATTATAAGTCTAATTATACTCAGTTCCTTCCACACACATTCTAACAAACATAGCACTTCTCTGTGTACAATATACTTGCTTAACCAAACCTTTTTTTAATTATAGTACCATATTAAAGACCTTCTGTTTTCTTTTCTGATGTCCTGTTTTACAGTTAAAATACAAAATACTTGCTGACTCCACTCAATCACACTTCTGCAATTACTCGGTGTCTCCTGATAGTACTTCAGCAATTATTTTTATCTGCAGCTGGAATGCTTTTCCTTCTTCTGCATCTTAATTTCTTGTTTAGACAGAATATGCTAAGCTGATTTCAGAAATATCATTTACAAAGTGCAGGTCACCGCCAGATGTGATCCAATACTTGCAGGCGGATGCCTTTTGTCCAGGAAAGCAGGTCTCGTGATGATTCTCCTGTCAATAACTGCTGAGCTGACATTTAACGAATGGATCTGATTCAACACAAATACGGAAACTGATAGCTTAATTCTGGCACAAACGCATTGTTCGGGTTCTTTTCAAAAGCAAGAGACAGCTTGATTAAGTTTTTAAACACTATCAAATTTTAAATGCTTTCACTCACGCGTGTGCGTGTCAGTAAGTCTATGCCTTTACAACACCTTGTTCAGTCATCAAGTACAATCTACTTCTGTTCATTCGTGATTGTTTGTGATAGCTTGGGAAAAACTAAAGCAAGCCTGAACTATACACCTTGTACTGGCTGCATGCTATGTTTCTTTTTTTAACAACTCAGTGCTTAAAGCACAGAATTTCATTGCCAACAAAAGAGGCAGTCAAATTAACCACAGAAATACATTTCTGAAAGAAACCAATTTTTACTTCCAGCTTTGTTTTATGCAAGAATGAAGCATATGAAAACATAACTGTTGAATGGACAGAGAGCAATCGTTTTAAAAAATCATTAAAAATGTTAAATGCTATGTCTTTTTATATCCATTTTAAATCATAAAAATTCTGCATTTTCAATTTGTTTCATAATTTCATCAACTTAGCTTAATTTACACGCAAAATTAACCACGGTACTTCCCTTCTCCCTCTCTGAAGTATATATCCTTTCAAAGTTCTACCCGGAAGGGTGCAAGATAGCCAATTTAAAATCTCAACTGTCCAGTCTCCTGGGTTTTTTTTCCTATTTAGAGTTCTGTCATTTGTTATACGGCACCTGGTAGCACCACTAACACCCTGTGTTACTCCGGCCAAAGAAAATAAAGTTTGCATTTTAAACAAATAATATGAGTGAATAGTGGCTGCATCAGCATGAATGCAAACAGTACAGATGACTGAAGTGCAGGAGAACGACAAGGGCTTCGTTTCAGGAGACCACATCTCTACCTCCGGCTCTGCCCCTGCTTTTCCCTTAACGAATTTAGGAAAATCTGTGCCTGCCTCACACCGAGTTATACATTAGTCTGTGAAGAGTTCCTGACCCTTCGGCACTGGGATCTGTTTCTCTGACATTAAATCGGAAATGAAAAAGAAAGCATTAAGCTGTAGCCTGCTCTTGCTAAGAACCTCTGCTCATGCAGTCACTCGGCAAAAGTGTTTCATTAAAGAAAAAAAACCCCAAAACTTGAAGGCTTTTCTGCATTTTTTTTTGTACATTTGCAATGTATACTGGACTATGCCATGACCGATGTGCAACTTAACCTTTTTAATCCAGTTCTTCAGTTTTCCCTTTGATTTCTGTTGACATAAAAGGCATTAAGTGTCTGACTTCAAAGACCAGCCAGCGTGGGTATTTGTTATTCAGCATGGTGGTCTTTGCTTAAATGGCTGCTGCTTTTATGTTTCTTTTTTTTCTTTAGTTGACTTACTATATAAACACTACGGTCTTAGCCTCCCTGACTCACTATTCACCCTTACAAAAAATTATACAACCTTATAGAAATTGCTCTGGTAGCCAAATACAAT
>NW_010424434.1:89201-91252 GCF_000710305.1 Buceros rhinoceros silvestris
TACAATATATTCCCAGAATATTTTCCATTTCTGTAAAAATGTAAAATTGCAATACTTCAAAATATTTTTTTCTAAAACTATTTTCAATTAAGACACTATAGTTGTACCAGCAATTATATTCTCTAACTTAGATGGAAATGGAAAACATGTAAGACTAATTTCCTTTCCAAATTTTACACCAGAAACTGTATCTCTGGAAGTGAAAAGAAACTCAACTATTCTTCAGTCAAATTCAATTAGTTTTTTTACCATGGTGATTTTATTCTATATTTATTATCCTCATATTAATTGCATTTAGGATATACACATCTAAAATACTGCTCTCTTGAGCAAAGCAAGGAGAAAAAAAAGCAGAAGCAATTTGGTTGCAAAGGCTGAGGTACAAAGCAGCAGCAACCACTGCTACGGCTAACAGAGTGCCATGTGCGCAAGCTGCCACTTACTCACATGCTGGACCACCTGGTGTAAATTAATACAGCACTCGCAAACTTTATAATAGAGATGTATTAATTTGCACCAGCTGAGAATCCGGGACAGATTTTCGGACCACCGAATACACAACAGCAAGCAACTCCTCGGCAATAATTACGGACGAAACACTCTGGCCTGTGTTCAAGCTGAGAGCATCTCATGTGTCATAAATCAGATTCCTCATGGCTCCCTGACACAAGACAAGTGTAATGCACACCCACAGCACATCCGACCCAGCTCCCTGGGTCACATGCTGAACATGACATCAGGGGTTGCGCTGCGACCAGGGTGTGTATTTATCAGAGCTCTATCTCAAAGACCATTTCTTAGGATGCAATACAGAGGCTGTACAAAGACTTCTCTCCCGTTGCGTGACTGTAGATGTGGGACACACTCTCGATGCTGTTGGTGCCTGTTCTTTTTTAGATGTAAACAGCATTGTGTGTGTTGGAAAGCAGGCAGCATTGTGCATTCATCAACACTGATGTTTTGAGAGGCTAATGCTACTTACCCTGAATTCTGACTGTAGATTTCTGGAGAAGCTTATGCTGAGGGATATGAATTTTTTCACAGTTTCCACTAAAAAAAAGCACGACAATATCACCAAATACCATAGACATTCTTGCACTTTTGGAAAAGGAGCACGTGTTACTTTCAAAAAGTTGAAGATTGGGCAAACCTTTTCCCAGTTAATCCCACCGGTCAGCACACCTTCTACTGCGGAGGAACCAGGACAAGTCCCAGAATCATTTACCGTTTGGAGATGGCTGTAGTGCAAAAAGGTACTCATTTTGGGACCATCTTCTCCTCCCTATCCTACTCTGCTGCCCACTACAGCCTCTTCAAAAATGTCACTGGTTCTTGCTGGTCTGGCAGCTGCAGTCTTCCTTTCTGCTGCTGACACGGAGAGGTTAGGCAAGCCTACAGCGCAGCTCAACTGTGCACAACAGGGACAGGTTTTGGAGACATGCTGGCAGGGAACCAGTACCATGACTGCAGTATTCTCTTGTGAAGAATTTTGAAGTACCCCTTGGTGCTACTTAGGTTTATGGGAATATTGGGAGATTTCATCAGAGAAAACAAAAGGGAGCAGGGCGGCGGGGAGGGGGGAAACATTCTGCGGCCAGGGAAGGCAAGCATTCTGCTTTACTGCAGCATCTTCGGGGAATATGGTCTGTTGGGGGTTTTTTGGGGTTTGTTTTTTTTTTTTTTTTTTTAATAAATGAGTCTTGAATTTCCCACAGGACTACCTAAGGAGTTTGAAGGGCCATGTGAAAAGAAAATAATTGCTCTTCATGAGCTGGTATGACCCTATCTGGTAAGAATGTTATTTGGATGATGTAGGACAAATGGGGACCATGATAATATGTAGATGACATTGTAGAACTCTCTCTTTCACGGGCACCCCCTTGCCGTGGGGAAGGAGCTTGCGTGCCCTTGTGAGGTTGAGAGCTGTGCTGGGGGTGGCATGTGCCTCCGGTGGGGTCTCCCAGGCCAGACAGGTCTCAGCTGAAGGGTCAGACACAGTGTGTCCACGGGCAGGATGGGCTCACTAGCCTTCGGGCACCATCCTAGGAGAA
>NW_010424435.1:0-240 GCF_000710305.1 Buceros rhinoceros silvestris
AAGAGGCTCTGCCTGGAGCGCAGTGAAGCTGCCGCAGAGCTTTCCCAGTGTCTGTCCCTGGCCCCGGTCATGCTGTCACCCCTCCGTGCCGTCCACAGCGCCGTGGGATGCTCTGCTCAGAGACGCTGCGGCGGGGTTGGAGGGACCATGCTGCTGCTTCCCCTCCAGCCCCTCGCTGCCGCTCTGGGCACATCCTCACCCCGTGTCACTCCCCGACGCAGGCGGGGGAGACTGCCCTGG
>NW_010424435.1:501-853 GCF_000710305.1 Buceros rhinoceros silvestris
GGGGCAGCCGCCTGGGCTGGGAGCAGGCACCGTCATCGCCCCCTCGCAGCGCAGCACACCCCAGCTCCCTCCTGCCCCACTGCAGCTCCAAAGTTGCCACTTGGGTGTCCCTGTGCCCCCTGCCTGTCCCCGTGCCGCGGTGGGGGTCTCTCGGTGGCAGTGCAGCCGGTGATGGCCAGTGGGGCTCTCTCAGCAGTTCCTCTCCCTGGACGACATCAGGGACAGCACCGAGGTGAACGTGGACATGAGGAAGGATCATCAGCCCGATGTAAGAGCAGAGCAGCCGTTCTCCTCCTGTTCTATCCCTTCCCTCATTTCCCCTGCAGGAGCCGGGCTCCGTGGGGGCTGGGGC
>NW_010424436.1:0-9624 GCF_000710305.1 Buceros rhinoceros silvestris
TATTATTATTTATTTATTCTAATTCTTGCAATTAGGAACCCATTTCCTTTCAAAAAGTGATCACTCTCTGGGATGTAGATGATCTTTCTGAATCAAACACATACACACACTCACATCACAGCTTGCTTCAAAACAATTGTGCTCTTAAGGCAGCCCAGCAGAGTAATCAAGTACTGAACATCCACCAAGAATGAACTTTCTTGCCCCAAATACAATAAAAGAGAAGAAAACAAACTGGCAAGCTGAGGGGTGAGGACCCCAAGACTGAATCAAGACCCCATAATGTCAGACCCTGACAATTTACAGACACAAGGAGCTGCCCCCCCACCCCAGTCCTGGTCTAGCTTGACTATGTGCAGAATGAAGCATCTGAAAAGCTGAAGACCCACTGTGATATTCAAACCCTGACTCCCAGCTGTCTTCAGTTAGCATTCCTCTGCCTCACATTAATAATTCTGTGCAATCTTATACCAAGGCGAAAAGACCCACAACATTCTTGTATAAAACAAGCAAGACACAGTATTGCTATTAATCCTCTTACAGATTAAGGAAACCAAGGTGTTCCTTGTTCCTCCACTATTCAAGCAGTGTTAGTCTTGAGAAAGTAAGAACTCCATTACTCTGGAACACCTGCTATTGTCAGAATAAAGTTTCAGCTATTTGTTTCTCAGATACTACCCACACCAAACCAATTCCCTGAAAAACACCGGAGCATTCACAAAGCCAGCTGTAACCACAAACGGAGAATAGCACTCTTTGGTGGAATTCATCTGTGCGAGGTTTTCACATGCTGTGACAGATCAAGGAGGTTAGATAAGACAAGAACAGGGATCAAGTGATGGAGAAACGTTGTTACAAATGCTGCTGATGAAAGGAAAGATGACTGAAGGGAGCATTCTGACCTGAAGGCTCATTTGGTTCTGTTTTCTCTCAATGTTTTTGTATTTTTAAAATGTCCACACACTCATAATAGGCTAGCAAGTGCAGCTAAATTGATCTAAAAAACCAGCAAGGACAGGACGCTGCAATGCAATCATCAGGTATTTCAGGCAAAGTTAGCCACAGGGAAAAACTCTAAAAATAGAGCTTTCTCCACTAGGGTTACATGGCAGGATGATATTCTCACTACGCAAGAATGAATACACACACACACACACAGACACTTGAGGTTTTTTATAACTGAAAACATAGCCCTGCAGAGAACTAAGTATCAACAAACCAGCAAAACGCTCCAGAGAGCAAATCAAGATTCTGTTTGAATCACTAGAACATTGATTTGCTCACAGAATAAAGGAAACAAAGAAAAGTACCATCGGGGTTACTTGGTTATGGTTTCCTCACCATATAATTTGCCTGTAAAATTTGCACATTACCCTTCTTACTGCCGGTAATAATGCATAACTCTCAGGAAGGAAAGTTATCACCTTTTTTTTTTTTAATTTAGGAAGAGGTCTGCTTCTCTTGTTTGCTGTTTTCTTCCACTGCTAGTACCCCTGTAAGCTTACTAACACTATTAAAACCCTAATGGAATCTGTTTACAAGACTTTCTTATATCTCTTATTTCCTTAACCAGGGTTATACAACTCTATCTGGATCCCATAACCATTTTTCAAGTGTGAAATTGCACACAGGGCAGCAAATGCAGAGATATGTAAGTCCATGTTGAAAGCGAAAAGAAGAATTGCAGGGAGACCTATATCATCCCTAAGCCACAGAACGACATTGTTATGTACAAAACAGTTGAGAAGATGAATGAGCAACAGAACTTTTTCATTAGCTTTTACTGGATAAGACTGAGGAGATTCATAGCCAAAACCCATTAAAAATACAAATCCCAGATGGGCAGATTACAATCCAGAATAGGAAACCTCATGCTTAACTGACAAACTGCAGCAACTATTACTACACAAATTCTGTAACAACTATCACAATAACATTTTAAGAATAGCTTTATTATTATTCCAATGCACAAAAGCTTGTTTTATTACAGGAGAGTGTGTAATTCATCCTCAAAGTCTCTGTGACCTACAGCAAAAGCCATAGCAGATTTCAGCTCAAAATCACTTAATACTACATCACAAAAAGCTCATACACATAAGTCAAAATATTTAACGGCTCAAAGTATCTTTTTGTTACTGTATTTACATTTCCCTTCAAAATGAGAGAAATATATTATTTGGCTGGCTGCATAAACGTATCCTGACATCATGACTCCTGCCTCCAAGATTAAGACATTTTAGGAAGCAATCATTAGTTTCTTCTGCAAGGCAGACCTTAAAATATATCAAAATGTCAAAAAAAATCCCCACCCCACTCATTTTTATTTGCACACAAGCCATGCAGATTTGCAGAATACAATACTAAATCACACTGTGGATTTGGAGTGCATGAGTGGAGGTTTTTTTTCAAGTGACAGTAATTTTAAACCTGATAAGGCTTGCAGTTTCCCTTCCAGTCATCTGAATTATTAAAAAAAAGAAACCAAACACATTTCTGACAAACTCATTTCACAATAGTTTTCCATATCCACTCTCTGCATGCATACAAAACTAAAAAAAACCCCCCAAAACCAGATGATTTAACTTTGCTCACCTGTGGAGAAAAGGCATCACCATCATGCTAACATCAAGCATAGACACTGCATCCCAAAACAATTTTTTTTTAAAGAATCTGAGCACCTAATAGAGGAGGGATCCTGCTGTTTCAATATTAACGAATATTTTATGTTGTTATTTTTAGTTACATATTTTAAATCATAAAGTGTTCTAGCTTCTAGTAACACTTCCACAAGATTTTGTGAGGCATAAAAAAGCCATACAAAAAGAAAGCTGGTGAGACTTTACAATGCTAAACAATAACTGATCAGAGAACTAAAACTTAGAATATGCATGATGGATGTGTAAGGGTCCAAGGTCCTAAACCTCTAACAGTTTAAATCAGTAAGATTATGCCAAAAATCCCACAGCCATGTCTCAATTTTCCCTACTGTCATTTATCTTTACTTCCTGTTAGCAAAAAAACTTCTACCAGCAGCAAAACCTCCTACTGCTGTATGAAGTGGTCATGATCTAACTTCAGAAAGGCTTTCTTTGAGATGTTCTAGTTCCCAGGGCCCCACCTTCTACAGCTATGACCATGTTGAAACAAGCAAGCAGGCACAGATGAATAGTGGGGGTTCTTACGACAGCCTGCATAGTGCACGCTAACACATACAGCATTTACTGTCCCTGAATTTCTAGAGATTCATGGGGAACTGGTTCTCTTTTCTTCCCACACTCTCTCCAAATGAGACTTCTCTCCTAAGATCAAACATCCCAGCCCTGTGCCACACTGGCTGAGAATTGCAGATGTATGGAGGAGCAAGTTCAGTGTCTTCTGACTGCCTGCCTGGCTACTCAGATCATTTTGTCAGACAATCCAAATACAACTTTGTTTGGAAACTTCAGAAACGCTCTTTCATCCCACAAAAGATCAGCTTCTGCCATAATCCTAGAGCAACAGCCAGCAAGTATACTGTTACTCTTGTCACAGCTTAATCAACAGGAAGAATTTCCAATTTAACCAAATAATGCAGTACTGGTACTACCAGGGGAAATCTGGGGTGCTTAGTACTGCTGAGCAGACCTATGCCAGAAGAAAAAGGCCAATGCTTTCTGCCACAGGACTTTTTAGAAAATGACACAAGAAAAGGTTCCTCACAGCAAGAGGCTACTTCTGCACATGGAAACAAACTTCTCAATACACCTTCTTGGAGCAGCTGCTTGCTTCTACCCCTCCCAACTTCACCTGTGGTTTACTGCCTCAGCACGAACACTTGAGGCCAAACATCTGAAGGAACCCTCTCTTCAGAGCAGCATGAGATGTTAATAAGAAAAATCACCACCCCTGTCATGTTATTTTTGCTTTTACCACTGGTACACATGACAAAAGAGTTTCAATACGCTCAAGTAAATTCTAATGCTCAAGCAGATAACCTGATGTGTAATCATCCCTCAAAGGTCCTCTTGGTAGACAGGGAGCTGCACATCTGCAGACAGATTCTGCACTCAATGGTCAGCTGGCTGAAGAACAGATTTCACTTCTTTCCTTATAAACTTGTCTTCCTTATGTCCTTAAAGCATTGTTGCTACAACCCTCTTACTATATTAGAAAATGAACATTTGAATCAAGCTATAAGTTATATTTGGTAAACATAAAAATGTTTGATGGAGAGGAGAGGGAAATAAAAAATCCATGATTTGATTTCATTACTCCAGGACAGAAACACCCGAATATTCCTCCATCACTAACCTTGAATTCCTATGATCATAGTCACCTAAGCTCTGCCTCACAGTTCACGTAAGACTTAGCTGCAAACACCTACAATGTACCTACAGAAAACATCTGCTCTGAGCAAACATCAGAGCCTCTCCGAACACAAGTCACATCCAGAACAGAAAGGTGTATTTCCCATTTAGGTCTATTGCTTCTCCTATGCAATAAGTAAAAATCTCCACAGAGCTATGCTGATGAAATAGGAGTATTCAACATTACCTTGATGTCTTATGCCAGATGACACCTACTTGTCTCTTCATAAACTCTGCATCTCAAGAGCAAAATGTCAGTACGCTCTTTTCTCAACTCTCACCCACTCAAACATGATTGAGCTCCCAAAACTGTAATACCAGCATTAGGCAGGCAATGCAGCATTCACAACTTGACAAGCTCCTTCAGAAATTCAGACAAGAAAATTCTTAATCCAAACACCCTTCCATTTCCCTCCCTAAAAAAAAAAAAAAAAAAAAAAAAGAATTCATTTCGAAAAAAAGAGCAGCCTGGGCAAGCAACCGACAGCTGTTAGAAATCCTGAAATGAACAGCAGGTTTTTGTAAAGCAAAACAGACAGTGCTACCAAATACTGTACTCATGCCAGTGCTGGCCAAGGTTTCATGACAAATTGGGCAGCTTGTATTCAGAATAACTACAGCTGACGAAACAGATCAGCTTCAGGCAAGTCATTTCCCCTGCACGGTAACTCCTCACGCTCTCACCCCATGCAGAAAGCATACTGCATAACTGAGATTGTGCATTCAGAGCACAGACATCAAACAGCTCCCATTTCCTGAAAGCAAGGCTCAGAGCTACCAGTTATTCCCAATTCTGCCCCGTGCAAGGTATTTCAAAAGCTCGGAATTCCAAATTATCTCCAGTGGCTTATGACAAAAAAAAAAAGCTACAAGACCAACAGGGACCAGGTATTTTTCTGAATGTACATGACAGAACACAAACATAAATCAAAAAGTCAGACTGCATCACAGCTGAATATCAATCTCTATCAAGAAATACTGATATATTTTCAGACGCTGAAAGCAAGTCATACAAAACACCTACAATTTAATGTGCTGATCTCCACCATTAGTATCCATCCTTAAGTATTACATGCAAAATTGATCTCTAACCAGCTTTTTTCCTGTGTCTAAATCTCACAGCAGTTTCACTTGGTCACCAAACAAATGCACTGGCAAACACTGAAGAGCTGCATTACTGAGCATATCATAATGACATCAGGCCAATTTTGTGCAAGCTGATGGGAAAGTTATTGTCTGAAAAGAATAGATCAAGTATAAGGCATTCCCATCTCTGGGTAAAAAAAAATTAAATAAATAAACAAACATCTGTCAGGAACTAAAAGAAGCTACCAGCTCTTAATATCACCAACAGGAATCCATTAAAGGTTTAAAAGTCATTTCAGAGACAGGAGTCAAAAGAAGTTGATATTTAAACGCTTTCCAAAAAAATCTTACCTGACTCCTGCTTTTATCTCGATTGGTTTTGTAAAAATCTCCCCTAAATCTAACCCCAGGTGAATGGCTTTATGGGAGGTTACAAAGCCCATTCAATGTCCTTCAAGTCCAGGTTCTGCCACCACAGCTCAAAGGTGCAGCATAGCAGTTCCCAAACAGCCTGAACTGCTCCTGTGGGACACAGGCTTCCAAAGCCACCAGTACCTCGCCCTCCTCAAGGTCTCACTCTGCAGCAACGTCATTTCCTCTTACTCAACGGCATCCATCTGATAATTTCTTCATATCCTACAACTGAAGAAAGTTCCGTCTCTAAGAAGAAATAAATTCTCTTCTGTTTCCTTCGCATCACTTATAAAGAGCACAAAAAGGGGGAAATGAAACTGGGAGCCAAAGAATATAAGAAGCAAGCAGGCAGTTACAGAATGATTACAGAGGAGGAATTAATTACAAGCACGTCTCTCATCTTCAGTCCACAAAATAATAACAAAAGCAGCACTGGAAAACTATGAGGCGCTGATTAACTACAGTCCATTGCATGAATTCACTTAGGCAAATGCGTATCTCCCAAGATCTCTCCAACCTCACAAAACTGAAGCAAAGTCAACTATCTTCTGAAAATGTCTTCAGAAGTCTTGAAACGCTGCTCATAACTAGTTAGTGAAATATAACTCCCTATCCTTTCAGAAGGTTAAGCAGCTTAGCTGACCCCACGCACTACTGCTTTAAATGCAATCAATTAGTCAATGAAAACTTACTTCCAAGGGCATACCTACTCTGTGTCAGGTCACCTTCTCTTCAAGCCACACACGAAAAGTTACATGCAGGTGTAAGTCACAAGTATTTTAACCTGGAGGTCTGGTAAACAAATTTACAGCTGCGTTTCCCTTTTTCTCCCATCTCAGCATTTACTGACCTAAATATGAGGTAGGAAATGGAGTTACATGCAGTGTGCAGCAGGAACTGTAAACAGCTTGAGAATGATGCCCTATACCTTCATGTAGGTATTATAGGCTCAGAAAAAGTTGTCATTTTATTTGTACACCTATTAATGACATACTAACCCACCAGCAGAACTACTGTGAAGCTTAAATAGCAAATACTTACCAATAATTTTTACATCAAGTGTTTCCTAAAAACATGGAACTTGGGCATTCAAGCCATCATCAAGCTATTCAATTAGCCTCTAACATGAATTACCAAGGATTCGTGTTGGTACACTCTCCATAGGATGAGACAGATGTAGATTTATCAGGTAAGAATTCCAGTACAGGGATATTAAAAAGAAAAGAAAAAGATTAAAAGGTAAGTCTTGAAAATCATAATTTGTGATCACAAAGTCAGGTGAATGTGATCATATATTAAGAACTGTAAACCTGAAATCCTACAAAGACCAGAAACAAGACGTGGACAGATTCCATTAGGACATACAATACTCAATATTCACAGGTTAGCAAACTTCTTTGTAATTCAAGGAAGAATCTTGTTCTGTCCCATACATTGACAAGATGCCAGTAAGAAAGGCTTGGCTGCACACAGGCATTGTTTTAATTAACAAAACTAAAGAAGAGTCCAAATGGTAACTTGACTACCTTCTCCCGTTTTCTTTAGTTCTGGCTAGGAGACATGTTCAAAGTAGCATCTTTAGCAATCTCAAGCCAAATGAACAGAAAAGCTGCAATTAACTTTTTCCACTAGTTTCTCTGGAAAAGAAAAAAAAAATGAACCACACTAATTGGATTTTAAAGCATTGGTGTTTTTCATTTTCAGATCTGCACCAATGAATAACGTGTACCAATACTTCTAGATGACAAAGAATGATGATAATCTGCTTAATTTTTTCATCTATCTGAACAGAGAAAGAAGCCAGTACTGTTGGCCCAGGTGTTCACCTGCCCACTGTTTCAACAGGATGCTCATAAGTGTCTTAACTTGGGAGGGAAAAGTACAGCTGGATACCTTCCTTCAATGAGTTCACTGCTTGCAGACAAATTCAGGGTAATAGTTCTTTTATCATACTATCTATTTTTGTAAAAAATGTGGACTACTATATTGGTCTTGGTCTCTGACCTCCCTGTTTTTCATTTTCTCAAGTCTAGTCTCACCTCTATCGTGCAGCTTTTCTCCCACAAAGGGGCAAGATTTCTTCTGAGAACATATTTTGTTGTCCCCCCCTCCATCTTACCCATTTATCCTTGACCTTTCTTCTATACGCCAATGAAAAAGAAGCTTGAAAGCTCTGCTCTGTGTCTCACAGACACAAACTAAACCTAGCAGGCAAAAGAAAGGCATAAATGTCACTGATGCATCACAAAATAATACTCAAGTCCCCCTGCCTGCAGCAGCTAAATGAGGATGTTAAGAATTTCTTAAAGACACTAACTGTGCTATCTTTTCAGGTTTCCCCTCTTCTGTGGAAAGATAATGTCTTTTTAACTTCCAAATTTTTTCAGAGCTAACCACACACCAGGTGAGATTTAGGCAAATACAGAAAAATCAACACACAGATTTTCCAGCTGTATACATCTTAATCGTGTTCAACCTTCTCTTAGTTGATACTGGTAAATACCGACAATTTCTCCTTTTCAAGGTTTTTGTTGCAGCTATCTAGAAACACTGATAATGATTTATAATAGCAACAATATTTTATTTCGACTATATCCTTTTCACAGCATCACCTTTGTCAAAATATGCAGTTCCAGAAGATTTTAAGTAATAGGTATGTCATAGTCTGACAGAGCTCCTTTGTTTCATTCTTCTTTAAGATACTTTGTTTCCAGCTGTATGGAAGCAAATATAGATGAACTAAACATAATCAAAACACAAGCCCTGCCTATAATTTTGAAAGCACCATTAAGAAAAGTGTTCAAAGACATCACTTTCCATATTTTCTGATAAAAATGCTGCACAACTATCTGCAGACTTACCAGAACGTTATTGCCATTCTACAGGCAAAGAAACAAAGGATGCTTCTGTGGTTTCTAGCCTATCAATATCTCTTGTGTCATTGCTACCACTTAGCACTCCTTCCCCTGCCTCCACCGGGATGGCAGACTGAAAGACCTCACTAGCACACCACCGCACAAACACTGATGCACTGCCCTCAGGCATACCTCTAGATCTGCTTGAAGGTTGGGAGGCTCTACAGATCTGGACAGGCCGGATCAATGGACCGAGGCCAACTGCATGAGGTTGAACAAGGTCAAGTGACAGGTCCTGCACTTCGGCCACAACAATACCCTGGAATGCTACAGGCTTGAGGAAGAGTGGCTGGAAAGCTGCACAGCAGAAAAGGACCTGGGAGTGTTGCCTGACAGCCGATTGAACATGAGCCAGCAGAGTGCCCAGGTGGCCAAGAAGGCCAACGGCATCCTGGCTTGTAACAGCACTAGTGTGGCCAGCAGGAGCAGGGAAGGGATTGTCCCCCTGTACTGGGCACTGGTGTGAGGCCACACCTTGAGTACTGTGTCCAGTTTTGCCTGTCACTACAAGAAGGACATTGAGGTGATGGAGCACGTACAGAGAAGGGCAACAAAGCTGGTGAAGGGTCTAGAGAACAAGTCCTGTGAGGAGTAGCTGAGGGAACTGGGGTTGTTTAGTCTGGAGGAAAGGAGGCTCAGGGGAGATCTTACTGCTCTCTACAACTATCTGAAAGGTGGTTGTAGGGAGTTGGGGGTCTGTCTCTTTTCCCAAGTAACAAGTGATAGGACAAGAGCCTCAAGTTGCACCACGTGACGTTTAAGCTGGGTATTAGGAAGAATTTCTTTACAAAGAGGGTTGTGAAGCACTGGAACAGGCTGCCCATGGAAGCGGTTCCGTTAGCAACCCTGGCGATATTTAAAAG
>NW_010424436.1:9735-12104 GCF_000710305.1 Buceros rhinoceros silvestris
GAGATATTTAAAGGACATATGGATGTGGTGCTGAGGGACCTGGTAGTGTTGGGTTAACAGCTGGACTTGATGATCTGGAAGGTCTCTTCCAGAGGGAAAAGAAATTTTTCTTTGTTGAAAAAACAACTTCTGGCCATGACATTATTTTCAATTACTCTTATAACTGCTTTACAGTCTTACAATTAGATAGGTGACATAAAAAAGTCGTCAGTCTAAAAAAAGCAATGAAATCTTAAAGACATTCTTGCACTTTAAAAACCAAATAATAAATTGGTTTCGACTCTTTGGAAATGTTACTTAAAAATATAAAAACAAACAAACAAAACCCACAAATTAATTATAGGTATTCGAAATAGCCAAACATCTACTTCAAAAGTTCATTAAAGTATGTAAAACATCTTTTGAAACTCTACATTCCTTTCTTCCTCTGGAACAAAGTACTATATATTAACTAGGGCACCAGACAATTAAGAGGAGATGGTCTCTGCTCCTGGTCTTATGACTGGTCGATGAGATGCCATTCAAATTACTGATGTCCATTTCTGCTCCCTCAAAGGTACACTGGGGAAGGAGAAGGGTTTTTTCCTAGTTTGTTTAAAAGATTGCCCTATGATCTTTGTCATGCCTTTTTTTTTTCTTTTTTAATTCCTTATTTCTGGTTTCATTTTCCTTATTCTTGGCATTTCACTCACCGGGTTATCCTTTCCTCAACATACTAATAAAAACTATATTAGTCGGCCACCACGGACTATCAAGAACTTGATATGGACAAGAAAGATCTCTCCTATTCACTAGACTAATGTGTACATATTTCCGTTCCATTCTGTGTGAATTTAAAAACATGTAAGGACACTTCTGTTACACTCAGTCGCTAGTATGGTAACTTAACTATTCCAAAAAACCTAGTCACCATAACCAAGCAAAGGTTCTTAATCTAGGCTATACAATAAGCAACTTTCTTAGTTACTCTACCAAAAAAAAAAAAAAATCCATTTGAGCACTTAAGCCATGTCTTATCCTCTACCAACTTTTCATAGTAACTGAAATCACTGAATTTACTTTTGCTTAAAAAATTAACTTCACCACAGTTATTACACAAATACTACAAAAACAGACATTGATTCAGAGTGGAAAAAAAAGGCCTGGCCAAAAGTCAACATGTGAGTTTTACTTCCACAACTCATACACAGAATAATTTTTAATTTGGGTATATTATATGTAAAAGCAGCCATTTCTATGTTTGATCAGTTCACTTCTTTTCTCACTAGAGCCACAGAAATACAGACTGTATAAAAGGTGTGATTTTTCTGCATATAAGTTATGCTCTGGCTTTGTTGCTGTTGCTCATATGGGCTGGAACTCCAAAGCTGTAAACTTGCACATTAAATCACATTTAACTGATGGCTCTTCAAATATATAGCTGATGCCACTATATTAGGACTAGACGCAACACCAAACCAGAGCAAGAGGAGCACAGAATGATGACAGCCCAACACAATTTATGAAGCTAGGAGGACACCTCCGCCTGTTGAACAAACCTGTCTGGCTTCTTGAAATTTATCAACAACAGGAATTATTTTTTCAGTTTCATTCCCCACTGCTTTGCTAATGGGTGACCCCAGGACACAGAGGGGGCACAGATCAAAACACAGGGTGGTGGCTGTAAGACAAACAAAATCCCTGCTCTTCCTGCTTGCAGCACCAGATCATATATTCAAATACATTAACTTAAGAAAACAACTTTTGGTGCTAACATTCGAAAAAGTGACATAAGCATGAAAAGAAAAAGCTGTTTTAACTTGACTTATTCTGCGTAAAATACTCAACAATCAAAAAATATTTGCATTTCATTTTAGAATTACATTTGCCCAGATAACCACACACTTCAAATCTGAAGTGTAGCCTGAGAGAAATACCGAGATGTTTGTCTTCAATTTGTTTTTAACCTCAGGACAAACCTAGTTACCTACAAGTAAAAAGTAAATGGATAAAAATAAACCCCACTTTTTAGAAGTGAAGGAAAAAAAAAAAAAGAGCGAGAGATAAAGAAAGAGATAGGAAACAAAGGGAAAGCACAATCTGAGGTCTAGGATCAAACCTTTTCCTTGCTTCCCCAGAGGTAAACATGCCACAGAGAAGAATAACCCCAGCAGCTTCAGTCAGCCTGAAATGCAAATAGAGCATCTGTGATCTCTGGTCATTCAGCAACACAGGCATCTCCTCAAGGTGAAAGGAAGGAGAAAACAAACACAAACAGAAAAATCCATGGAAACCAGGAAGAAAGGTGAGTAGAGAGGTGAAACAGGAGAAAATGAGCCATTTCCCAGTAGACAAGACATTTCCTAGTAGAAAGATGAGACATTAAAATA
>NW_010424436.1:12209-16510 GCF_000710305.1 Buceros rhinoceros silvestris
ATGTGCAAGACTTCCTGCGAGGGGAAGAGAAACTTATCTAAAGGAAAAGGACAGAAGATCACAAGAGAGTTAAAACTGGATTGGTCATTTAACATCTCAGTGGTAAAAAAGCATCCTTTCCTGATAGCTTCTTTATGTAGTTTCTCTAGTACCCATTTCTGAAGAGAGAGGTACATACACTCAATTATCTCAGAAAGGCACAGGAAAATGCAAATGAAGAGACAAATGCACAAGAATCATTCAGCTTGTCATCATTCAAAAAAAAAAGAGATATTACTATGATGTGAAACCACCTTTCTGGTTAGTAGAAACTAACTAGCACTGCATTTAATTATGCCAATAAGTCTTGATCAATGAGTGTCTTGAGAACTTGTCTGTGGTGTCTTCAGCTCTAAAAAATCAGGGTCCCCTTTACACCTTGTATAACAACCCAGTAAGACCCTTGCTCAACTTTAATTCTGGCTTCTGCTGTACAGCTAGCCAACATCAGCAGCCACTATGGAACAGAGTACAAAACTAGGTGAAATTCATTTACTAGAGTGAGAAAATATAGAAAAACCTATTTCCTACTAGTAGCTAAGCCTTCATTTTCACATTACCTTTACTCTTTGGACACCTGAACTCTGCTTATTTCATAAGCATTTGTGTTACCTTCTCATCAACATTTATATTTTTTAAATTCTCTTGCTTCTATAAACTCATTAGGGAGCTATACAACACTGTTGCTCAACAGTTACTGGTTTGACTTTTTAAGTTATTAGAGAACCTGGATATATTATAACAGATATATTTGAGCTAAAACAGATTTGTCATGTCTTGTACTAAATTAAAAAACCACCACAAACAAGGCATATTAAAACTGTATCTCCCAGAAGCATGAGTTGATTACATAATCTCCCTCTTAATACCAGAGGCACAAATAAAATAGAAAAAAAAAAATCAGTTGTAACTTTATAATACACAGTAATAGTAACAAAACAACACCAAAACACAGCGTCTTCATGTCCAGTTTCACCAGGATCAGGGAGCAGATGAACACATTTTGGATGACACCAATATTCTTCACCAAAAAACAAGACGCAGTATGAATCTGGAAGTGTCTACATGTTTCTCCTGCTGTTTTAAGCTACTACTGCTTGAGCAAGTGTTAGCCGTAATTTACTAGCTACTGGCAATCCTGAGGAAGAAGTGTGGAATGGCTCTCTAAGCCATTTATTCTTTGCCTTTACGAATTAATGACAATCAGTCACTGTCATTTTACCAGTTTAGCCACTGCCAGACTTTGATCAGGTTGTCTCTCTAAACTGATCATATCCTCACCTCAGGCTCTGTCTATTCTCAGCCAATTATGCCCTCTCTACAGCTTGTATTTTTGAGGCACTGTGCCCAGAACTTAACGTCGCAGGCACTCCTACCAGTTTGGAAAAACATAACTTGTCTGGGGCTGGATAATGAGAACATTTTCTAGGAGATCACCACCTGAATCAAGTCTTAGTCAAGTCTGAAGGGATTTTGCAATACAGTATACAATGGTTCAGGCATACAGTAAAAGAAAGAAAGAAAAAAAGATCAAGTTTTCTCACTAGCTCTAGCTTTACTGAAAGTAGTTTCCACACAACTCATCAGCATGCTTCCAGCAGAAGCCAGTCCAAATGAGTAAACAGAAACTGAGCAAAAATATTGTGAACACACTCTTTAGCAATCTTACAGTATTTATCACAACTTCTGAAGTGTTTGGTAAACATTTATGCTTCAGAAACTGTGAAACAGAAAGGACTAAGGGTGGGAAAGAGCTTAAAAACTTTTGAGAAGAAGCAAAGCCACAGTGGGTTTGGAGAGATAATGAGTGTACTTGAACATATAAGACTTTTGTTACAAAATTCCTTATGTGATTATTGATAACTAAACACTTGCAGAAGCACTAGACTTATTTCAATTACCAATGAAAAACACAACCGTTTTAAAAGGAAATTAGAAGATCATAATGTCTTTCATAACAGCTTCTGGGAAAGAAAAGACTGTCCAGAAAAAGTGGAGAAAAGGCAAAGGTTGGTAGATAGGTAACAAATTCATGTAAAGTAATCTGATACGGAAGAAAGCGAGTTCTTCCACATCAGAACCACAAACCAACTCAGGGAACCATATGGTTCTGAATACACTGCAAGGACACTGATCTTCGCAACATCCATTCACCTTAGCTGAATCCCCCATCTGCCTAGCACAGCGGAAAGCTTCTAATCACTGATGTGTACGGCCAATGGCTGTAGTATCAGTTACAAGCATTACCTCACTCAAAATTAAAAAAACAAGGGGTAAAAACAAGCAATCAAGGCAGTCTAGTGAGAGAACAAGTCATTCCTAAGATATACATTTAGAATTATGAAAGGACTCTTGGTATTCCCAAAATTGACATGCTTTGCTCAATTTCCCTCCAGGATTTCAGTACAGGTGAATCAGTGTTGATTCAGAGCAGTTTCAAAATCTAAGGGCATCCATAAAGCAGACACAGTCAGTCCTCCTTCACTTTAGCAATTTATATTTAAAGAGAAAACTCCTTTTCAGAATATAAGAGGACTTTGCCATAGGGAAAATTAAATGATGGAAGATCAACCACAGTTATACTTTTCTGAAGTAACTGCTCAAGAGTCCTGATTTTATAAAGAATTCCTTTCCAAGGATCATATTAGAGAAACTCAAATGTTTTTCTCCATCTTCCACTATCTTTCTAGCATGCTGACAGAGTGACTGACAAGCAAGTGAATAACTCAACTTTTGGGTGAGCAGTTTTGAGTGGTGTGTGTGCAGGTAGTTTGTTTAAACTCCCCAGCCAACAGCACTTCCATCAGTCTCAGGGTGATTCTCTTTGAGCTAACTAATGAAGTGGACACTCACAGGGACAAACCGAAAACAATTGAAAAAGCTAGAAATCTTTTCAATTACATAACTTGTCTGACTGATTCCAAATCATAACACAGGCTAGGCTCCAAACCGAAGGAAAAGGCTAACAGAATATAGTTTCTCTTGTTTTCCCTTAACATTCAAAAGCAAAGAACACAGTGTCAAACCTCAATTTTTGTGTGCATGGGCAACTGCATTGCAGGCCACTGCAAAACGGTGAACTGTGGAAATAAAAACAGACAGCTCAATTCAGAATGATCACTTTTTAGAAGACTCACTGCAACTGACAACTTCAGGATCTAGCAAATTTTCAATATGAACTGGTTTTTTCTGACTACAAAATCACTCTCAAAAAAAGGTGTTAAAAATAATTAAATTGGTACAGGAGTTCTGAAATCCAAGGAGATCCCAGATGACAGACCCCTCATCAGGCCAGACTTGCTGGCAACACACTGTGTAAGATCAAGTACCAGCAAGCTTTCCATGTAGCTTTGTAGAGTGGATAAATAATTGTTTAGGCAGCAAATCCATGTTCACATACTTCTCAAAATAACTCTGACCCAAGCCTGGGAATTGCCAGCAAAGGCCTTAAAGCAGGCAACAGTATCCTTGCAGAATGTCTCTGTTGTTAAAGTAAAACTGTCATATGAAGGAATTACTAATCTCTACAGATAAAGCTTTAAAAATACGAACCAAGTACAAGCAATACAACCCTTGCTTATGCAGGTTTGTAGAAGCCACAACAGCAACATCTCAATATGGTGTGAATAATTACAATTATCACAAGAATAATGTTAGCTATTGTGTTTCTCATGACAGGAAAGAGACTGAGAACTGCAAATACTCACAATCTACTCAAGTGATTTTTCATTTTAATGCAATGTGGATGACAGTAAGAGAGCAACTGCTGCTTGCTTTTCATTTGGTCAAGAGAGCCAGAAAAACACACAATCATACACTGAACCAGTGGAGAACTGCTGGCTAAAAGCACTTCAAAGTTGAACAAAACCCATCACCTTTTCAAGCATCAGTCTGACTTGGAGATCTCTACAAATCATCTTCATAGACCTCTCTAGTTTGGCATAGGTATTTATTCCCACAGCAGTATGTTTTCAAAACTTTGGCTCCTTTCCAGCAAGTTAATACATGCAACAAGACTTAAAGCAAAATGTGAAGTTTTTACGCTTTGCCCTGTGCCCAGTGCTTATTTCTACATCTCAGGATTCACAGCTTTAAAAAACAACAGCAACGCTGTTTCCCTTCTTTACACCAGTAGAATGTTCCATAATAAAACCAATGTGTCTCAGCAGCATGATCCAGGAGAGCAGGTCCAACTTGGACATGTATTCAGCATTTCTCTCTCTCCTCTTTGGAGCTGTTTGGGTTTTGGGTTTTTTTCCCTA
>NW_010424436.1:16600-18601 GCF_000710305.1 Buceros rhinoceros silvestris
CTACAGTTTCCATCCTACTCTCAACTCTAATCCTGACTAGTCAGGAGACACAGGCAGTACGTACCTGGTACTAGGGACACGTCTCAAATTTATTAAAAATTTTAAACTTAACCTGCTCTGGAAAGCCTACAGTTACTGCAAAGTGTACTTCCTGGTCCTAATCCAACAACAAGTGAACATTTGTCCATAGCACAACACAGCCAGTTCTCAGCACAATTCAATATAAATTGCATTCACTGTTCACGTAAGGCCAACATTCAGAAGAGAATCAAGTTCTGCCTTTCTAGATAGGGAGATATTAATGAGGCAGGTGATGGTCACTAAGGTCAGCAACAACAGGAAAAGTACTGACACTGGACTGAAAGAAAAGAAAGGCGATAAAAGGAAGAGTAGAAAGGGCTTGTGTAATTTCTGTTAACTCTAAGTCTGACGCTGCTTGGTATAAACACCACCTGAATTCTAGGGTCAAGATGTGTCCAGATAAAACGTAGATTATGTTTCATTTAAAAAAAAAATAATCAAGGGAGGAGTTAGTAGCTATATATTATTTTCCTGTCTGCTATGAAAAATAAATTACTATTAAAGAAAGGAACTATAACAACTCTCGAAGCAGACCCACTGCAGTTTGCTGATTTCTTTGCGACAGTCTTAGGCCCTCTTGCTCTACTACCACAAAAGAAAGTTTGCCAATTTACTAGGAAAAAGAGAAATGCAGAGAAACAGACAAGAAAAATAAACTGTTCTAGACAATGATGTCTTAAGTGCCTCTACATGAGTACTTTTATAGCAGTTACAAATGCCTTTATGAAACCTCAGTGTATTTCAACCAAAGCAAGTGGGAGCTCGTGTATTTCCAGTTATCCCCAGCCAAGTCTCTTAGTTTGTTGATAGAAAACTGTTTTCAGATTTGAAGAGCAGCCGACAAAATCTACTCAGAAAAGCAGCACTACAATACTACAGAGCGCATGCAGGTGAAAACTCACCCAAAAGACAGCTTTGTTTTAAAATCCCCAGTAAATTTTCAGTTTCAATCTTTGGTCAGAAATTATCTTGACAACGATCCTACACGTCACTTCTTTTTGCAGCTTTGACATTCCTTCTGCAGATCTGCTCACCCACCAATCCCCCTTGCCCCACAACTTCCACAAGTCCAAAGAGCATCCCAACAAAACTGGGGGACCTCACCTTTCATTTTGACAGTGGGAGAATTGGGTCCAGCCGATTGCTTCCTCCATCCTCTCCAGTTCTGGCAAAGGCTCTCTGCCTCAGAGATGAAGGAACAAAGAGAGTCTTCTTCAAAGCGATCCGAGTCTTCAAACGAGAACCTCTCCCCGTCCTCCCACTCTGCGAACATGAGTTCCATCACATCCAACAGGCGACGTTGGGGGAAAAGAAGAAAGACAGAAACAGCACTGCTCGCGTTTAACAGGTGGATGGACTTGAGGGCTCCTGCAATACTTAAAATCTCAATTTTGATTCGATCCCCATACTACAGTACCAGGAAAAACAGAGCCAGCGCTATCTGAAGTGGGAGAAGCAGGAAAAGAACTAAGGGGTAGCTCGTAAAAATCCCAGGAAAAAAAAAAATCTTTAAAAAGCTAAAAAATGCTTATGTCCACAAAATGTACTTGACGCGGAGGGGGGCTGGTTAGTCTATGAGAGTTGCTTCCAGGCGGGACAGGTGCCTGCCGGGCGCACGGAGGGTCTGGAGGCTTCCGACGCCCACGGCCCCGGCGCTGGAGGACGAGGGACGGGGCCGGGTTCCTTCTCCGGCGCTCCCGCTGGGGGAAAGCAGGTATCTGTGCGCAGGGCCAGGTCCCCCTGAGGTTGTGCTTTTCTCACTCTCGGTGCGGGAACCGGAGGAAGGGCGAGGGCGGGAAGGGGCAGTGCGGGGGTAGGGGACACGACAACTTCCCTCCCGCTCCCGGAGGCTTAAAAACGGCCCAGCGGGGCCGGGGCGTCCGCGGCGGGGACGGCGCGACCTCCCGGCGGCTCGTCACC
>NW_010424437.1:0-671 GCF_000710305.1 Buceros rhinoceros silvestris
AGTAATGTCATCCTCTAGGCCTGGGGATCTGAGCCTCGCCCGGAAAGAGCAAGTCGATGGTTGAAGACCACCAGGTCAGGAAACGCCCTTTGGGCATCTCCAGTTTTAGACAGACACTGCTTTTTCCCCTCCGTTTCCCTCTCTGCTATGGCTGCTACCTCTAGAAACTCCAGCTTACCATGCTGGGGAAATTGCAAAAACTGGGCAAAAAAAGGATTTAGATTTAAACCATTGTAATGTATTGAACGCGTACCCATGTCCAGCAGAAAAATGCTCTCACAACCCAGGTGTTCCCACTGACCTGTGCCTCCCCCGCCATGAAAACACAAGTCCCCAGCAGCCACTTCCAGCCCGTCTCCAGGAAATGGGGGGTTCGGTGCATTCAGAGTTAGCTGCCCTTTACACAGCTGCTCAGTTAATAATCGACCCATTTGACAGCAGGACCAGTTTATGCTACATATGTCATAGGACCTTACCTCGAAAGAACGGCGAACTTATCTACACACACTTAGAAAATACCATTCACAGTTTGGAACTGCGGGGATCCCAAAAGGGTTTAGTCTTCGGAGCGCCATGGACAACACAGTGCTTCCTCCCTCAGAGGGCCCAAAGGCTGGGCAGGGCGCAGGGACGGCGGCACCACGGGGACCAAACCACTGCCCAATGGCCCC
>NW_010424437.1:806-6861 GCF_000710305.1 Buceros rhinoceros silvestris
TGGCCCAGCAGCAACAGCCGATGGCTTGATGGACACGTGTGTGCGCTGGTCGCACCTGAGCCACCAGCGAGAAGGTGCTGTATGGGATGTGCCTCTGCCCTGTGGGTCTTATCCACGACACGTCTGGAGCACAATTTCATGGCTTTTTTCATTGGGTGGGGAGAAGAACTGGGACGTAACGACTTACACTGCGCAGCACTTTCCAAATCTCCTCTCTCTACCAAGATCCACAAAGCGCTCTCTCAAAACTTAAATAATAAAGGGAAAAAAAGCAGCTCTGTCTCCTCTTGTTTTGTAACCAGGGTAACGTCCTGAGGTTTCCCCCGCGCACCTTCTCCTGGCTCTCAGCACAGACCCCAGCTGGAGGGTGCCCTGGGTGGGAGTGCCTCGCAGCCCGGCCCTGCGTAGCAGATGCGCTGGTTTCAGTTCAAGCAAGGCCCACCACCATCAGCCAGACCTGAACCCCCTGACAACCCCCTGAAAGGCGTTTGGCAGCGTCCAAACCTGCGGGCAGACCCCAGCTGTCCCTGCCCGACCTCTGACAACAGTTGTACCTGCCAGTCAGCTCTGCAAGAGCAACGAGCCTACCAGCACAACAACGTGCTAACCCCGCACAGCGGTACGGGCTCAGGGCCTTGTGCTAAGATGAAGCTAAAAAACAATGGTGGGGACCAGTGGATTTTGGAGTGGGGCTTCTAACCACTGAGCTTTGTTTCTTGCTATTTATTCCCAGTTTGAAAGCCCCGTTTGTAGCAGTGACCTTTCCTACCAGTGTAACGCTTTGCAGGAGCCAGAAAACAAAAAGAGGGAATTTCACAAACACAGTGATGTTGCCCGGAGGCTGCCCTGTGGGACCACCACAGCTCCTGGCACGTGATGGAGCACAAATATTACAGCCAACCCCCCCTACCCCTGCACAGCCTTGGCTTTCCAAAAAATATCTCAGGCCAAACCCAAGATTTTACAGAATGTCGGCAGCAGAGGTCCAAGACCTGTGGGAATGGGAATGCTGCAAGTGACGGAGCTGGCACTGAATGTGCACAGTCTATGCGTCACTGCGAGTTCAGCACCCCTGAAATACACCTGCTGACGGGAACGTGAGGTGAGAGTGTCCCCTTTGAGGAGCTCTTTCAGAGCCAAAGAGGTGACTGTCAACCTGAGGCTCGGCTCTGGTTCACCCTAAAGCCTCTCTCCCACCAGCTGAGCCGCCCTCTCAGCAGGTAAGTACCTGCCTCAGCTCCATAGTTCCAAGAGGTGACTGGGAGCTCAGGGTGGAAGCCCTGATACGCCAGTTGTGCACTGGGGGGAAAACCAGCCCGACCAGCCATCAGTCCCTGGGGTGCCTACGTTACTCCTGCTCCATCCCCCTCAGAGGGCTGGCAGACAGCGGGTGCCCCTGCCGCAAAGAGAGAGGTGTGCAGGGCTCCCAGGATGCCTTCTGTTACCTGGGGAAGTACGTCACCAACCCTAGTTCTGCCTTGTGCCAAAGCTCCTCATCTCCCAGGCAGGACGAAGGAGCCCAAGTAACCCCTTCATTGCTCTGGCTGCCACTGTGACGCACGACACTACAGAGACACCCCATCAGAATAAAAAAACATTTTTCCTTTAATACCCGAGTCTCCCACCCGGGTCCATCCTCAACCCCGCCACCCCCTGCCCCGGCTGTCCTGCCTCACAGCTAGTGCCTTTCCCCTGTGCTGGCCAGCTCTGGCTCTAGCCGTGGGAAGGACGGAGCCACAGAGGGTGGATCAGCACCACGCTGGACTCGCAGAGCTGCCATTTTCCTTGCTTCTGGGCAGGGGTTGTGGTGGCTGAGAGTGGGGGAAACGCTTCCCTGTAACCACCTCTCAAATCTCTAGTGGAAACTGGTATCAGATCGGGGGCGCGTGCACAGACTGCCCTGCCCCAGCACCACATTGACACAAGTGCCCTTCGCACACAGCCTCTGGGCTCACCATCTACGGGGCGGGAAGGGAAAGGCATTTCCCCACGAAACCAGGAGATTCTTGGAATGAGATCATGGCACACAATTCCTGCAGCTGGGAAATGCGTGTTCTGCCAAGTCAGTGGTACAACCAGGGTTAACCCAGCCTTCCTCTGTACAAGGGAAAGGATTTCTGGGCTGAGCTTAAGGTACGAGAAAGAGATCTGCACGGCGGCTCCTACTGCTGATGCTCGCTCAGATTTATTTCCCTGCCTTGGCTCACTCCTGTGAGAGACCTCCTGCTTGAGAGCGAGCCGTGAATACTCTGCCGAGCCAACGGCCACGCAAGAGTCCCTCCTGGCTAATTTGATGAGAAATTTTAAAAGAACTGAAGAGGGAAACCTAAAAGTAGTTGGTTTCAGTCAATTATATTGCAGCATCCACATCTGTCTGAAATAACCCTCAGGCAGAGAACAACATCTAAGACAAGCATCTCCGGAAGAGATTAGGAAAAAATAAGCTGCTGTGCTTTGTGCCCTGGACAAGGGCGGGTACGCACTCGGGTGTCTGTTCTTCAGCAGTTAGTCACTGCTCTTCCATCACGCAGGTGAAAGCAGGGAAAGGAGAACGATTCCAAGCAGGAGACTGCAGTACAAAATACACAAACCCTGACAGCGGGAATCGACCCCATCGCAGGGAATCGACCACGGCCACATGAAACACCTCTGCTGATGCTCTCTCACCTACTGCTCCGGGCTGACAAAACACCGTTTGTGTGTGGAAACACCTGCCCTTCCCCAAACCACGGGCTAAAAGCCCTGACCCTCACCCTTCACAACACCATCACTGAGGTCTTTGCCGTGATTCTGCCCGAGATCCTTTTACCCAGCCAGCTGCTCCCGCTGAGGCCAATGCATGAGCCTGGCTCACCAGGTACTTCTGCTCAGCAGGGTGAGGCAGCCAAACACTCCTGCCCTCAGTTCTGCTTTTTAACCACCTTTAAACTGTCTTTGGCAGCGAGATGACCACCTGCCACAGCAGCTCGGGGGCACTGTTCTTCCAGTGGACACGCGTGTGTCGGTGTGCGGTGCTCAGGATGCTGCTGTCCTTACTGGGGAAAAGGAACTGGTAACCACTCAGCACCGTGCGGGCCCAGACGCGCCAGCAAAGGGCAGCTACTGGCACAGCAGGAAGCTTAAGAGCCATTTCTGGCACTTGCAACTCAAACCAGAAGCTCAGAGCAATAAATGCTCGCTTGTGAAGCTGCAGCCCGTTGAGTTTCCGTCATCATGAACCACTGTGTTCATTAACCCTTTGTGCCAGAGCCCAGCGGAAGGTAGCTCCCGTTCCGGCCTTCATGCTGCCTCACTCCAGAGAACCTCTCCACATCCACGCTACTTAATATATTATCATCACACCTACAGTCAACAAGTGAAATGAATAAATAATTCAAGTTTTGTAAGAAATAAAATGTTCAATTGTTAAATCCCACAGTTTTTTACATTTTGATTATTCCAACATCGGTACTACTCAATTACCAGAGAAAGAATCAGGCCTCACCTTCTGTTAGCAGCTACATCCCAGCGGCATCTCACCCGGCTTCGGGGGGTGCTGCTTCTGCCCCAGCAGCCTCTAAGTGCACCTCTTGGAATTCAGACACGTATGTCACACCAAGATTTTATTTTATTTTTTCTCCATGAGGAGTTACTCTGTAACAAGACTTGTTCAAGGACAAATCAACCCCTTTCTCCACCTACCTACATCATCCGAGCTGCTTCTGCGCTGAGACGGGACATCCACACTCCTCTGGTCTTTGTTCCCAGGCAGCTTGGCAGTTGCGTCCCACCCCGGCAGACCTTTGCCGTGCTTCACACGACACGCTGGGAGCGCTATTGCTGGCAAACCTTCCCCAGAGTGGTGGCTCCAGGACCTCTTGCCACCTTTAGGTGCCCCCAGCCTCACCACCCTGCCGTGTTCCCCAGCCCCTGCCCAACGCCTGCCTCTGTCCTCTGCCGAGATCATGAGGAGTTACGGGAGGGTGCTGGGAAGAGGCAAGGCCCTCTTAGATGCACGATGGTCGTGTAACCATCTATCCCACTGCAGTGGTAAGCTGGTCGCTTCGTTCTGCCACCACAAACCGCCTTAGTACTGTTTAACCCAACATCTCCTTCAAAAAGCTTCAAAGATCTGGATTTGTTTCTTGTTTTCAGACTCCTCAGCTACATACTGGGTTTACCGGTTTAACCGCCACCCTGCAGCTGGTTCAAGCTGGCCTGAAGCACACCTGATGCAGAAACAGTCTGTTGGCTGAACCAGCCTTGACCTAGGCATCATACACAAGTTTTTCCCCACTTTCCCCACCCTACCAACCAACACAGGTCTGAAATCTCTTCATACCTCTGTCGAGCTGACCCTCAGCCGCCAGGATTTGGGTAACTATTGCTTGTTTCTTACTCCTTCCTCCACTCCCCTATGATTAAAGGTGGCAAGCGGTTAAGATGGCAGGAATTTGGAGGAACTTGATGCCATTTGCAGACCACTGGTTGTTTCTACTTTTGTTGCCAGGTTAGGTCACCCCACAGATCTTGACTTTCACAGCACTGAAGCACATAAACTGAAATACTGTTGTATCACCTCTGATTGTCATCCATCAGGTATTACTCCTTCCCCTTTAAAAGCCTCGAGGGACAGAGACATAGGCAGATCTTCAAAGGTACCTAACAGTTCCTTAAGATTTTTGGTGGCATCTAGGCACGCAAATGCTCTTACACACTTGGACCTTGGTGTGTCAGGAGCAAGCCAGCAGTGTCTCCGGCCCTTACATCTCCCTTCCCAGCTCCATCCGCCTCAGGCTGCTAAAAACGTCCAGAACTCTGCTGGAAAGGTATTTCCAAAGAGAAGCAGGCCAGGGCTGGGGTGGGGGTGCCTACCTAAAATCTGAGGTTGATGAAAGCAAACTAAGTGCAAGGAGACTGACTCACACCTATTTACATTTGTGACGGAAAGCTCTGCAAGTCATGCATGTGTTGACATCTCAAACCTCATATGCACCGTCCTCTGTGCCAGAGTAATCCTACGCGAAGAACAAAGTTATTCCATACTGTGTGCAAGCTGGAGCAGGACACTCGTCTCCTCCGATCCCTTTCAGGGCTGTCCCTCACAGGGCAGCAGCATGAGCTAGTGGCTCTGTCACTGTATTCTCTGAAGCAGTCAATGCAACGGCCTCTCAGAACTGGTAGACATTGTTCCAAAGACTTGATTTGCTTCATTTTGGCATTTCCACAGTCATCCTTAAATATAATTCATTATTTTTTAAATTAAAATTATTATTTTGTATTTTGCTGGTCACTTCCATATTGCTTCATTCAAAATCCAGAAAACAGTTCAAATAAAATCAGAGCTTAAGTGCAAACTAACTTTCCAGTGAACCGCTGTGTGCGTTTTCCCCACTCCAGTGTCTGTCTTCCAGTTTACAGGACCCTTCCCACCCCACAGAACACCAGCAGACTTCATGGCCCACATCGAACTCTCCAGTTCTTCATCTCATCCTCAGTGTTGCCTGACAGCATCCCCAACTCCCTTCATGGTCATGAAGGAGAAAAAGAGGGCAGAATTTGCTGAGGTCTCTTTACGTGTTTACAGTCAGCAGGTAGAAAACAGGAAAGCAAAGCTTTCTGCATACAAATCTTGGTTTCCTGGCCTGTCTTTTAGCTTCAAAAAGAACATGTTGGAGGTGTGGTTTTGTTACTCTCTTCTGAAAGGGTTTTTGTGTTGAAAGTGTTTGTCGTGTTGGCACATATACAAAAATGGTCGTGTCATGTACCGGTTCTGAGGAGGAGTCTCTGTGGTTAGGAACTGGCACAAACCATGGTATGGCTCAGAAAAAGGGTTTAGCTGTATGTTAGAGTCACATCATCATTTCTTGGAAAGCCACGATGAAGATCTGAACGATTATGAAAAGCCAGGTTAGCCATTTTCAGTTGCTGGGATAAAAAGTGTTACAGAAATTGGATTCTCAATCTCAATTACTAGGCTATCACACGTGATATAAAAATTGTCCATTTTTCCCCCTAATGGAAACTGCACCGAGATTTCCAGGAATGCTGTAGAGAGTCTCGTCAGTTCCTGCTG
>NW_010424437.1:6944-14500 GCF_000710305.1 Buceros rhinoceros silvestris
GTCGGTCCCTGCTGAAAAAACCAGCCTCTCTGTGGCTTTCCCTGCAGCATCTGAGTTGAATCACTAGCTCAACAGCAGGCAACACCGACACTGGCCTTTACTGGTACTGTCTGGCTTCTCTGACCGTCTGACCCCTTGGATCTGTGGAAAGGGAGAGATGCCAAGCTGTACGCGCCTTGTTTCAGGTCTCTTTCCTTCCTTTCTTCCTTCCTTTCTTCCTTCCAGGTTCCCAACCCAATCTGCAAACAACTCCAAGACACCCTTTCACTTAGAAGTATCAAAAATGAGTGAACTGGCAAGAAGAGGAAGCTCATGGGAGAAAGAAAGGGAGGGAGAGAGACAGGGAGGGGAGAGAGAGAGAAAAGGACAGCGAGAGAGGAAGAGTGGGGCAGCTAGAAGGAGTTGCCTTTCCACTTCTGTAAGACCGCGGTCACTACACCACTGTATTTCGGTGTCTGTAGGGCGGTGGGGGCAGCACAGTGCCAGGCTTCAGGGAGAACTCGGAGAGGTATTCAGGATTCTCTGCCACAATGGGCCGGATCCGTCCGTTCTGTTTGTAAAAGTATTTTGTGCTGTACTCTTGCAGGTAGTCCGGGTGCTGGAGGGTGCTTCGTGGGGGCAGGCTGTGGTTCCAGTAGTCTGGGTTGTCAAAGGCCTTCTTGGCTTTCTCCGGCAAATTGTTCTTCAGGTACTCGGCATTTTCCAAGGTGTTTGCAAAAGTGTTGAGGTACAACGGCTCATTGACGTACTCATCCTCGGCTTTGGGCTGCCCGTTCGGAGCGTTGTGATACTCTGGGTTGTCCACAGCTTGGAGATCTCCATTCTTCCGTCGGGAAACGAATGGGTTCTCTTCCACGGGATTTAGGTAATCTAAGGAGGGATTAAAAAAAAAAAAAATCAGCAAAGCGAGGGAGTAAACCACCCATGCAGCAAGCACCCTGTGTATGTTACACCAGGCTGTACCCCAGCCATTCCTAGAAGTCCAGATAAGATCAGGTGCCAACCACGTGAAAGACACATTTGTTAGAAGTGAAGAATTCACAACCTGAACAGACGATACAGGCTAAAATGAAGACCCCGGGAGATGAAGTGACTGTTGAGCTAAACTACAGTTCTCACGCAGCCATAGCCTGCTTGATCCTGGACGCCCTCTCAAGTATCTGATCTACAGAGCCAAACACGCTGTGCGACTTCTGCAGCTGACTCTGCGCAACCTTGGACATATCAGCCAAACCCTCTGCTCTGCAGTCTTCTCATCCAGAAAGCTCTCCAGAAGTCTTAGTTAAGCCTCTCTGCACAAAAACCATCCCCAAGGACTAACTTCTAAGACAGCTTCCTTTCTTACAGAACAATTTGTGTGATTAAAAACCTTCCGTCCCTCAAGGACAAAGGGCCTGCAGAAGCATAAGGAAAAAAACATGAATCAAATGAGCCCTGGAAAGGGCACAGGAGAGCCTTACATCAGCTCCAGAACAGGACTTGGAGCAGGTTACAGTTGCTTGAAATCACTTTCTGTGGATTATCGCCACAAAAAAGTTATAGCTGAACTGTGGAAAGGTTTTAAGGCATATGGAGCTTGCATGGAAAGCTAGAGAGGAGGTGAGGAAGGAAGAGACACAACGAGAGATTGGCTGTCCTGAGTTAAAAAAGCATGCTGGGTAAGGCCTCGGCCACAGTCACACACAGAGGAGTGAGCCATAGAGCGAAGGGTTCAGTGAGTGTCGTGTCCTGCCTCGCGCTGTGTTTCTCACTGCAACAGAGAAGCCAACCAGCCTGGGCAGGAGGGAAGTCACTGCAAGCGATGGGAAATGGGAATGGCTTGGAGGTGAGTTAGCAACAAGAGGGACTGGGGGTGGGACCCCTGCAGCAAGATGTGTCAAAACCATCCAGTTCATTCAAGGCTGGAAACCATCAGATCAAACCCACTTCCAGCATTAGGTCTGCCTGTCAGCTCACAGCCTAGAGGTTCCTTACAAAACAGTCTGCAGGCCACCACTGTTAGTGAGGGGTGGTCTCTCGACCCCTCTGTGCCAGGCAGGGATGCCAACACAAGACTTCCATTCCCGGTGGCAGGGCTTGGTCAAGGGCTCTGGAGGCACCTCCGCACAGAGTCTGGCCTGCAAGAGACAGGTCCCTACCCGGTATAAGATGGTGGCTATGGCCCTCACTTCAGGTCTTCTTTATCCGGGACAGGGACACATTATTAAATGACACGTTCAAGACCTAGCGAGTACCTCTGAACACACCACTAAACCTTCTCTGAATCTGAGGTGAGCAGGCGCATACACCCTTACCAAGAGCCTAGCGGTAACATATATTTTTATCAGCGATGACAGCCAAGCAGCACTTCGATTGGAATCCCCTGGCTGACAGAGAGTGTGCAGCACTGTGGCCACCCTGTGACTCCCCTGTGTCTGTGCCCAGTGAGACAGGAAGGAGGTGCTTTCTCCTGAGCATCAGGAAGCACCTGTGAAGGGTTCAGTTGCTGCAGAGCTCTTGAGATGCCCAGGGTGAACCCGTGTGTGGGCTCACACTGAAGCAAACTCACAGCATCAAATCTCTTACCGCAAGGGTGGTTGCTCAAGTATAGGCCATGAGGACACTCTCATGATTGCTACTGCCATGGGTCAAGCCCCAGGGCTCCCTCCATTTCCACCAGGGAACACCAAGGGCAAGTGGCTTCCGAATTCTTAACAAACACAGCAGTTACCTGACAGTGCCTTAAGAGATGTGTGCTGTCTGTGTGACAGAGACGCTATCCAATCACCATGTAGCTAGTGGGGTGGACAAGAGTCTATAAATTGAGATGTATTGTAAACAATAAAGGAGCACGATTTCTAACCACATTGGTATACAATCTGTGACTCGGGCTCCGTCCGCAGAAGGATCCCTGTTACATTACCTGGCATTTACACGCGCATTAATTCATTTCTTTCAAGCTGGTGCAAAGGTTTGAAAACAAATTAGTTGTGACACACCCCTTTACTGTCACTATTTAAAAAGGAAGAAACGAACGATGGCAACCTGGGAAGCGCCGCACTCTGAGCTGGCACAGATCTAGCAAAATTCACCTTGCAGTGACAAGTCTCTCTGAAGTAGATCTTTTTCTTTCAATCCTAAACTTCTCTTGGGTATAAAATGCCAACCGCATTCTGTGCTATGTTCAATGTGACATTTAATAAGCACAATGACATGAAGTAAAGAAGATCAATAAACAGAGCAAAGTGGAGACTGTGGCTGGCCAAACACAGATCTTTTTCTGGGAAATAACTGAATATGCGTGCCTGGATGAGAAGGGGGTTTGGCTGTTTCTTCATTCCTCTCTCGTTATTTCCCAGAAAGAAACGGAAAAGGGAGAATTACCAAACTTGATATATGGGCACATCTGAGCTTTTCTAAGTAGAATATTAAGCCAAGAAAACCAAATCCCCATGCAAAGAAATATGAACCTACTCAGAATGCCTCAGCCCTGCTGGGCTACTCAGTTAAGCCATTTTTGGTGAAAAGCTGCTGATGTGGAAAAACAGAGAATGCAGGCAGACTAGACCAGGAGCTTCTCTGGAAAGAGCATTTTTTACCTGTTTTAGGTTTGTCTCGCATCGGTGTCATGTACCCGTCCTCATCCAGCTCTCCCCGGATGGCCCGCTCGGGTATGAAGACGGTGGGGTCAGCGCTGTACCTCTGGGTGCTGCTGTCCTCTTTTGCCAGGGTTGTCACTTGTTTTCGTAGTGTGCCGTTACAGCAAGTATCTTCAAAGATGTCTGCTGTGGCCCCTTGAGCAACTGGGGCTTCTGGTATTACGCAGCCAGGAGCTCTGTATGGCATTGGCACTTCTGCAGCATAGCCACCATCTCTGTAGACAAACTGGTTCTGTTGAAAGAGAAGAGGCAGCGTGAGAAAGGAGGCTCCGAAGGGAGAGAACATTCAACAGCAGGTAATCTCTGTTGCAGGGCTCCTGCGCCTTTCCTGCCACACCTGCTCGATGATGCATTTCACCGGACAGGCGAAGCCTCGTCCATCTGGCAGACTCCTGCGTTTCCAGCACTGCGGGATCTGCAGCAGCACAGGCTCTGTTGTGGACCAGCAAAGCATTCACCTGCCCAGTGGCACTGAGCCCGCTCCCCCTCCCAGGGAGGACCATTGGTCCGGCGAGGGGAGCAGGGAAGCAAGCTGGTTGCTCAGGGCTGGAAATAGGGATAGAAACGGAGCAGGAAAACTTGTCTCTCCCTAGACACGTGGAGGTTGGATATACACAGCTGCAAGAGGCAAACATGGTATCTCCTATTATTTTGGTAATCTCTCCTGATTTCTGAACAAAACCCTTAAACCTCGTGTTAGGAAAATCTTCTACAAAGGGCCTGAGGATAGTGGACTTCATCACCTCTGAACTAAAGAGTTCCTGGGGGGCCTACTTTTAGGGTGTCCTGCAGTGACAATCCCATGGTCACCCAAACACTACATAAGTCCATCAGGCTGGTGAACTGTGTTCCTACTGGTACCCAATGGTTCGACTCAAACCACCATTTTGCTTGTCAACAATGACGTGTGAGGAAATTGCAACACCATGACGTAGAAATAGGAAGGAAAAATGTACAAAATTCATCCAAGCCTATTACCTAAATGCTTCTTCAAGCAAAGCTGGAGGATTTTGGGGCTGGCTGGGTCCATAAAACTTGCACATGGATCCAGGCTGAGTGTAGAGATCTTGACTACATGATTGCTTATCTACACACTTCATTCACTGTTGGCTTTTGGGCCATTTACGTAGGAAAAAGGGATGTGAAACAGAAAATACATCGTGAAGGAAGGAGGAAAATCTAAAGGATGAGGGTTGAATGTGAAATACTTACTCCTGACATAGGGGTGTAGGCAGGAGGAGGGCTGTGTCCAATTTCACTCTAATAGGAAAGAAAAATGGAATGATGGATATGTAATAAGAGTTCACATGAATGAAACAAGTCACATGAGTTGCATGAGCTAATGGGGAGAAACATGCACATCAGTTAGATTTCCTAACTGAATCCAAAAATCAAAATGTTCAGTCATGGCAAACACCTCACCAATGCCAACAAGCTGTGTGCCTCACCAGCCTGAGGGGAGGCTACCGAGTTCCTCTGGCTGGCTAAGGGCAAGTGCCATGTTACACCTGCTGACAGCTGCGTATCCTGAAAACGTCTCGTGCCTAATTTTTGGAAAGACTGATTGTACAGAAAGAATGACAGATGGTGCACTCAGCTTCACAGGAAATACAGGGCAGGAGAGGGGCAGAACAAGTCCAGCTCAAAGCCAAGGCTTCCTTTCTCAGGGACAAAATAGGAGAGAAGTAAAGAAGGGAGGGTGGGAGGGGGCAGGACTGTCATCAGACTGTCACAAATAGCTTAGAAAACACAGTCCCTAAGCTTTGGTAAACCCAAACAGCGCAGCAGCTCCTGGATTTTGACTGCAACGTGCCACGGTTCTGCTCTCAACACGCCCACCCTTCTAACGTTACCTCTGTATCACTGGCCAAGGGGTTTTCCCAGGACATCTGGAGTATCCATGCTGAGATTTTCATTTCAGTACGGGTTTCTGAACTGTCTTACACTGCCCTGTGGACCCTGAACTGCTGTAACATCACCAGCACGGTGGCTGCATTTATACCTGCTATTGCTACTCAAAACTGTTTTTCATTGAGGAAATTCTGATCTTTGGAGGAAAATAAAAATGAAACGAAGAACTGTTTATTTTTCATGTGTTTTTCTACCGCCAAACTACAAGACCAGCTCTTCATAATTACTTTGTTTCCCATTTTGTTTTCAAAAACTTTATTGTATTTCCCTTAACTACTAGCTGGAGGAGAGAAAAAGTCAGTGTTTGAAAAAAGGCCTAAACTTGAGATAAATCAGTAAAAAACTACCACATCAGGAAAGGAGTCTAACCACTCTGAGAACACTCTGCTTTAGAAGTTACATCATTCAAGACAATCAGTTTTGAAAACATTTCCACACCAAAACCATACCAAAATTAAAAGACAACGTGCATCCTCACACAGTAATTATTGGATGTACTACGGTCAATATGTCCCTTATAAACTTCTTGCCAAAACACCAGGATGGAGATGATGGTCACTGTCAGACATCTTACTTTATAAAGGAGTGGTTTGTGTTTAAGCAAAATACTTGCATTGGGAAAAACCTTAAAAACAAGCATAAACGTTTTTAAAAGTCTGTCTGGAGACCCTTTTCTGGTGATCAAAAATATGCCCACTTCCTTCTATTTGAAATACCCGCCACAGCCAGTGCTTCCCAGATCTAACACCTTGTGTTTGAGGTGTAAATGTTGTGATGAGAGATGCACTTTTCTCCAACCCCAGGAAAATTCAGCCCTGTTTAGCCGAGTTACGACCTACAGAAGGCTCCAGGAGGAAATTCCAAAAGAGCAGGAAACCCTTTGTTAGCTGAACTGTCTGTCTGCACCACCTGTTAGTAAGGCTTGAGTAGGACTCTCTCCATAGCTGGTCTTCCTCAGGGAAACTAGGTGCTGGAAGGCAACACCAGAGGGGATCTATCCCATGGTCTCAGTGCCTCCTGTGCCAGTGCTGGGGCGAGGAGGAGAAAACGGCGGTCTGAGCAGACTGCACAGGAGCGGAGGCGCCTGCACGGAAAGTGATGCTGGAGGAGCTGGCAGCAGGATGGTCAGGAGCAGGGAATGGTGGCTTGCAAGGGAACAGAGGGCAATGGCAAGTGAGAGAGACTGTGAGGTGCAAGGAGGAAGAAAAGGTTGGCATGCGACAGGAGGCTGAGTAGGGAGGGATGTGAGTAAGACCTGAACATGATAGGGAGAAATGAGAGGCACAAGGACAAAAGACAGTCTGAAAGCACCGAAACACCAGCTTCTCTGGGGGCTGGAGCTGAACCTGAATCTCCTCTGCTGTCAGCAAACCACTTCTGAACCGAATGGCCAAAGGCAGGCCGGGTTCAGCCGGAGCAGAGGGAGCAGAGTGGCCACCAGCCCTCCCTTAGCACAGGTGGCAGAGCGCTGCTTTGCACAGGCAGCGGGAGCTCCCAGGGCTCTGCGTGCGGCTGACAGGGCTGAGGGAGGAAGGCCCACTGAAGCCTAGGCCAACTGTGACCGATTTCACCCAACTTTTGCCAAAGGGCTCATTACATTTGAAAAGAGGAGCTTAAATTGAAGCCCTAGGCCTGGGAGCAGCTTTGGTCTCTCTAACCCAGCCGCGGCTGCTGACAGCCGGAGAAGCAGGGACGGTGCCAACTGCAAATAAACTGCTGTCTGAGGCAGTACAGGCAGAGCTGACAGAGGGCTTGGCTGGAGCAGCCTGGAAACTTCAGTGCTGCCCCATCTGTGCTGGTCTCTTTCACTCAAGTCAAGTGTACTTGTATTGAGGAGAAGAACAACAGTCAAGAAAAGTTCACAAGGAGGGAAGGAAGAACCAAAGGAAGCAGTTTCCTGGCTGAGATCACAGAATCATCTGGTTGGAAGAGATCACTGAGCCCAACCATTCACCCTGCCCTGCCAGGGTCCCTAAACCATGTCCCTCAGTGCCACATCTACACAGC
>NW_010424437.1:14658-24955 GCF_000710305.1 Buceros rhinoceros silvestris
TACCCCCCCCCCCCCCTGGGCAGCCTGTTCCAATGCTTCACAACCCTCTGTGTAAAGAAATTTTTCCTGATATCCAACCTAGATCTCTCCTGGTGCAACTTAAGGCCATTCCCTCTCATCCTGTCACTTGTTACATGGGAGAAGAGACCAAACCCCACCTCTCCACAACCTCTTTTTAAGGCAGTTGTAGAGAGCAATAAGGTCTCCCCTGAGCCTCCCTTTCTCCAGGCTGGACAACCCCAGGTCCCTCAGCTGCTCCTCATATTTTTAAGGCAGTTGTAGAGAGCAATAAGGTCTCCCCTGAGCCTCCCTTTCTCCAGGCTGGACAACCCCAGGTCCCTCAGCTGCTCCTCATAAGACTTGCTCTCTTCACCAGCTTCACTGCCCTCCTCTGAACACTCTCCAGCACCTCAATGTCCTTCTTGTAGTGAGGGACCCAAAACTGGACACAGTATTTGAGGTGTGGCCTCACCAGTACAGGAGAACAATCACTTCCCTCCTCCTGCTGGCCACACTGTTTCTGATACGTGCCAGGATGCCGTTGGCTTTCTCGGCCACCCGGGCACTCTGCCGGCTCATCTTCAGCTGCTGTCAGCCAACACCCCCAGGTCTTTTCTGCTGGGCAGTTTCCAGCCACTCTTCCCCAAGCCTGTAACACTGCAGGGGGTTGTTGTGGCCCAAGTGCAGGACCCGGCACTTGGTCTTATTGAACCTCGTACAAATGGCCTCAGCCCATCGATCCAGCCTGTCCAGACCCTCTGCAGAGCCTCCCGACTTCCAAGATGATCACACTTGAGAGAGAAGATCATAACAGAAGAGGGAACAGAAGACCCTTTACCAGAGTTTCCATTGCTAAAGGGAACAGACATCTGGATACAACAATAGACATCTGGATACAGACTGCTCAGCAAGCCTGCAACTTGGCAGTCTTCCACAAAAGGCTAGTTTGGGACAATTGGGAAGGTCCCTTTAAACAGGCAACGCCATGGAAACCAGAGTAGCTCTGGCTGCAGAGCTCAAACCCCCTCTGAACCTCCTCACCCTTCTTTTGTACCACAGATTTACAGTGCACTTGTAAGGCCACACGAGAGTGAAGAGAGCTGCAGCAATACTGTGTTAGCATTATATGCAGAGGCTTGGAGTCCACAGTTGTCTGCTTTCGCAGACACTAAACCAGTGACTGTAACCACTCCTCTTCTATTCAGCAGTACGCCATGCTATGTTACACACCTTCAGCGGATCTCCTTCTATTTTCACAGAGGCACTCCCACAAATTTCAGCTTGTGGTTCACTGATTCTGGATGAGCAAGAGGAGAGCTCTCTCGAACTACTTTTAGTTCACAGCCCACAGTGACCTCTTAAAGGTAACTTAGAAAAGCAAGTCTGGCCAACAGGCTTGACTTCAGTACAGAGGACTATGCTCTTCTGCCAGTAAATGTTTAGATGATAAGCAACTCAAAAACCACTCTTCCAGGGTGGACACATTATCTATCTCCACCCTCATCACCAAAGGCTAAACACGCGGTGCTATCTTTAAATCTTCTTGGCCATGACTTCAAATACATAGTATAACTATATCAACCTAATAATGGGCCCTCTTAGGCTAGCCCTGTCCCAAGATGCCAGGAGAGAATGGACTAGCATTAATGTGTTTATTGTTATTTTTGCTGGCAAGACTCTTCCCAGTCAGCGGCCTGTCAACTAAGATCACAGAAATGGCACTTCCTTCATGCCTCCCCTGTAGCTCTGTACTACAGACAGCTGCCTGGCAACGCCCTTAACACAGAACCTTACAGCTTGGCTCTTCTCCAAACCACTGGTGCCTGTACACTTTCTTCATTCTTTAACAGTTTTCCCCTTAATACCCTGTGGCTATTGCTCCAAAAACAGGAGGCAAAGGAAACAGCTGTGCTGCCAATAAGTGGGGCAGAAAAGATTATATAATTGTTTAAATATCTTTAAATTGTCTGCTAATTGCAGTGTGATGTCATCGTTTTGTAGGCTTCCAAGGTAACTCATGCCCCAGCCAGCTCTTACTGGTCAGGACATGAATCACACTGTGAGCAGAAAATACATTTGGATTGTACACAGCAAAACTTAAATAGCTTGACTTGTACGTGCAATCCACTCTACTTTGTTGATTATTCCGTTATTAAGAAGACCTATGTTTTTCTGACTTGAACTTATTGAGATGGACAGACTGCAGAGGCAGGTTGCGCAAATCTCACTAGGTAAGCCTACTTAAAACATCTCAACTGGCATACCTAAAAAACCCAAAAGAATCAATAATCACCCCATTTTGATAGTGAAATATGCACAATTACTCATCAGCTCTGGAGTGTGCACATCCATCAACATTTAAACATCCTCCAGAAGGAGCCCAGCCTTTTTAACTGCCCATGAACAGCCCTAACCAGAAATGCCTGAGATTTCACTCTTTATACCTCCTGATTGAATTTTAGGCACAAACATTACACCAGGGAGAAAAGAGAGAAACCAAGCAAATGTCCCCTAAAGCCGTCTTATAGGCTCTTTGGTATTGAATACCAGTGACATATCAGCTACAATAACCACTAACGTTTGTGTAAAATGAGCCTTGATAAAACAGAGGTAAGTAACACTTTTGTGAATATTGGCTTGTGTTATTGCTTTCCATTAATTAATTTCATTTTCCAATTCCTTGCTTCTAAAATCTCTGGAAGGTAAATATCTCCTCCTTTATAGCAGGGACATAATATTTTCTGGCTGCATGTTGAACTGTAATGAAATCAAAGCCTTGTTAGGTCCTGCCGCTCATATTTACGTAGTTGTGTGAATATGCCTCTGCCTTGTCTCTTTTCATCTGAGTCTAATGCTGTGTCTGGACTATGGCACCCGAAGCTGTGTTCTTCCCCCTGCCTGCTCATCCCACACCAGCCCTGTGGGGGCCACAGCTGCCTGCAGACCTGCACCCACAGCAGCTTTCAGGTGGAGGAAGTGCTGAAGGTACTCAGTGATACTACTACCAAATGGAAAACAGATAAAGCTTTATTTTACAGCATGTTTTCCTTGCTAGCACAACCTCCCAACAGAACCCTTGCTGCTGCAGAGCTGGTCTTCCTTGTCACCCACTGAGACACGCAGAAACATTTGACAGGGTTGCATAATTATTACCGGTTTTTTGTTCTTAAGCTGCCTGCTAAGCTCATGGGACTGAAAGATTTTTCTTCACTAAAGGCAAGGCTCTGCCAACATCAAAGTACAGACACGTGCTTAAATCCACTCTGACACTGCTCCTAGTCACATGAAACCTCAATTCCCTTTCACCCTCCTTCTGCTCTCATATGCAAAAAGAGTCTAACTGTAAAGCAGGAGTAAAACACTGCCACCTTCTCACTGAGCTGCTCCTCCCATGTCCCGTTCAGGGAAATCCCACGGCCCGTGCTTCAGGCAATGCAGTGATTATCTGTTTTGATCAAGTTCTGCAGCACTTCCTTGTACCAGTTCAGTACTGGGCTGTGTGCCCCCAGAAACAGCTTGTTTCCTCCTTCGCCTAGACACTGTTTGCCCAATTTAAAACCAAGACAGTATCCAGGCTCAAGTCACCGAACTGCTGCCTCCTAACATACCAGGCTGAGCAGGCCTTGCTGCCAGCACCCAGATTTCAGCAGTTCTCTAGGAAGAGGGAGAGCTGAGTGGATCTGAGTAACACATTTGGGATGCTCTGGTGGAGCTGCAGGCAAAGCACACAATACAGAGCTGTCCCACCAGCCCTGAGCAAACTCCAGCTACATTTCAAGGGAGCAGCCTGCTATTTACAACTGATCTGAACTGAAATTCAAACAGGAAAGACCACCCCAGGAGAGCAGCCACCCCTGCTCAGGGGCAGGCCCGCTTCCCTCTGACCACAGAGCTAACAGCTCACTCCGCCCTGCTCCAGAGAGCCCACAGCAAACATGTCTGAGACGAAAATCAAAGGAAAGAAAAAACGTGTACCGCAACATTGGTGTGTAATGTTAAATAGAAATGAAATGCTGTTTGTATAGTAATAGTTAGAAGGCTTTGCAGACCTCTGGAGATTTCTGGTCCTAGCCCCTCGTCTGTAACAGTTAGAGCATATCCGTCCCCACAGCTCGCAGCACCTGATGCAAGTCTGGTGTTCCTCATGCGCTCTCTTTTGTTCATCCTGGGATCCTGAAAACTCTGTGCCCCACTGGGCACTCTCCTCTAGGACCATGAAGAAAAGTTCCCACTAGCATCACTGCCAAGTGTCATGGCTCAGCACTAGGTACGGGTCATTGCTGGCACCCCGCATCATCTCAGCACACAGAATAACAATCGCTGGAGACATACATCCTCTGAAACTGCTTTGGGAGATATGTGTGTGTGTCTCTTACATCACCCATTTCAGGCACACAAACAGCACCGTGGCACACCTGAGTTAATGTAGCAAGATGGGACATACATTCTTCCAGCGAGAGGAAATGGGAGCCTATCATTCAATGACGAATAAAAGGTAGGAATAATACACACAGGTTGTAGACAATAGCTATGGAACAATTTACAAGGCCCCTAGTTCAATGGCCATAAAGATCCACTGGAGATCGATGAATCTCTCGGAAATGCTGAAGCCCCAGTCCAGCACTACCCCTTCTCAGAACGTGTGCAAAGATTTTAACGTGCAGTTGATATGCTAGTATAGAAAAGAACGCAGCACCATTCTGTGTTAGCTGAAGCGCTTGCTCCAGTCTCTGACAACTGCTCCTTCCACAATCAAGACACAAAACATCCAGTTCAGATCAGTGAGGAGGAAAAAGATGATGAACAAGTCTTCTCTGAACATAAGTTTTTTCTGCAAATAAGTTTCTTGTAGTCACTGTTTGTTGGGAGAGAGGTAAGATTTGCAGAACTCAGTTCACATCGGCTGCCTGGATCATCTCGGGGTGCCAGGTCACGTCCTGGCAGTGTGGTGGGTTTAAGACATCCTGAACGTGCTCAAAGTCAGTATGGACATTCCACTGCTGACCTGGGCTCAGGGCAGTACTGCCTGACTTCGTAGCTTTAGCTGACCCATTTAAACTTTCTCTTGCACAATTTTCTCTCCTATCAGCTGTCTGGTTTCAGACTTACAGACTGTTTTAGAGCAGTTCAGACACGATGAGCGGGGTGCTGAATACAGCCTTCTAGGAGGAATTCAGCTGGACTGTGAACAGTAAATGGCATCTACCACAAACAAAACAGGCCTAATGATCTTGGCACAGTGGTACAGGACACAACGTACCTAAATATTGCACAGAGTATTTCCTGTGCTGTTACTGCAGAAAAGCTTACATACACCATATTTTTTCAGTCTAACATGTCACTAAGTAGAGGAGTCAATGACTACAAGAAGACCAATGAAAACAACCTGTCAAGAGATGCACGATGTGGCCTTAAAACTCAGTATCCAGGCACACCAGCAGGGAAACGTCGATGAAATGCTTTTCCATAGACTGATCTCCTACACCCAGGCTGGGAATAAAAGCCTTCTCCTGCTGTACAGCATCAAAAACTCTCCCTGGAAAACCCCCTGCTCTCCAGACCTCAGAAACCTTCACCCTTCTGACCTTCAGAACAGCTGGCAAGCAGACATCAGCTGGCACAATATGTAATTTGCTCTAGGCATAACACAGGATTGAAGATGCAAGAATTCCTTTTCCCTGTTATTTTGTATTAACACACCGTAAGCGTCAGACAGAAGAGACAGCTTGCATGTTATCTTTCCCCTTCAATCTCTCTTACTCCCATATCCTCCCTGTCACTCATGACTAGCTTTCTGTTGTGCCTTGTCCAATATACTCTCCAAGAAGTTTACATAAATGGCACCTTCTAGCACTGGGCCAATTCCCCACAGTTCAGAAGAGACAACATAACATTTCCGAGCTACTCTAACCGTTCCCTGCGGGAGAGAAGGGTCATGGCGCTGCTCCTGCTCATATGCCGCAGCATCTGTCCAAAACACAGGAGCAGCAGCAGCAGCTCCTTTTCTGTACAAACCTCAAGCTGTAAATCCCAAAACAGAGAAAGGATGGGCAACAGGATCAAAACCACAACATGCTCATGATCTGTGATTGCGACATGGCAGACAAAAAAAAAAGTGCAAAAGAAAGTTGATGAGCAATACTCGGAGCAACAGCCCCCTCCTAAGCCGCACGCTGCACTGCCATCTTCCCCAGCCTGTTTTATACAGTAATCAAAGGATATTCTGAGCCTCTCAAAATGCCATCAGCCCTCATTGAGAATGAAATAGAGCACATCTCCACTGAAGCCTTTACGGCAGTAATCATTACAGCATGCCGGCCTGAACAGGGAGCTCTTAGACAAAGATGGGTTTTAAAAATAAAATAAAAAAGCCTTCCTAAAATCTGAATAGAAACTTGATGATAATCTCCCAATTTTATTATGCAAAGGGGAAAAGAAACCCATAATTGTGCACTCTTGGTCTCTTATAGCAAAGAATAGGCTTCTTGATGAAATGCTGAGTTGATTTAGAGCAGAGCTGAGGTTCTGGTGGCAATAATACACTAAAAGAAGAAACCATCCAGCTGATTTGGATAAAATAATCATTTTTTAACATTCTAAATTTAAACTTCATCTGTGCCTCCTCCCACTTCTCCCCACCACATCTTTTGGAGGGTCTTTTTATATCTTTGGGAATCTTTTCCCCCCTCTCCTACCACCGCATTTAACAAGGCTACTTTACATTGGCTAACAAAGGGCATTTTAGGCTGTGCTGGCATTTATCCCCACTGCATACGTTTACAAAAGCACAGGATTCGGCACAGGGTATTCCAGAGTCCTCCTGCAATGTTACGCTCAAGGGATCATACAGGTGTCCCACTGCCATGGGACAGTGTGGACTGCCCTCCCCAGCTTGTGAGCTCCAACCATGGTGGGCAGACAGGTGTTTAAACCACAACTCCTCGGAGCCCTGCCAAGTGCACTTCCAAATCATGGCCCCTTGTATTTTCAGGTGCTTTTACTATTTTAAGAGAATCACAAATATGATTCCTCAAAAATGGACATTTTTCACCAACAATTTCTGCCTCAAATCTAGTTGCTGAAGGAAAATTTTCTCCCAGCTCTTGTAATTATTTCCTGACTCTCAGTCCACTTTTCCATCTCCCGAATTATGCAGAGTTGTTTAGCTTGCTGTTTTCCAAGAATGCCTCATCAGTGCAGTGTAGAAATATTTATTACTTACTCTCTTCACATCTATTGACTTTTTTTCTTTCCAGGAGAGAAAAGAAAATGGATCAGCTGTGAGCTCTGTTAACACAGCCAGCAGCTATTCATGGACTAAGCAGATGCTGCCTGACTTTAAACCAGTTTATATTAAAGCTCAGTAAATTTACATGACATGCATCAAGGCTCGAAGCAATAAACAGCCACAGTCTCTTCTACTGTTTCCACTGAACGTTAACTTGCAGCAGGTCTCACCAGGAAGTACTGTGAGGTGCTGATTTGTTATTAAATACATATCAAATGTGTAGAACCCAAAATGCCAGCCAACACTTTTGGAAAGTCTGACTCTAAATCTACATGCCTGAATGTGCCTGAAAGCAACTAATACATTAAAAAAATTCCTTTTTCTGAGGCACTTGACCTGAAAAAGCATGAGACAATTTGACAAGTTGGTCCTGCTAATCTATTCAGGCTGAGAAGGGCTTACTCCTTCAGAAGTACCACTGATTTCAGCCGGCCTAGCTGCAGAGCAAGAAACTAATTGCCATAAAGCACTTTCACAGAATTCTCTGTGAAGAGCTGGGCATCACCTGTTCTGTTTGAGTCCTTCATGTGAATGTCCTTCCTTTTTCTTCTGCCAGACTTAGGATGTTTTTAAAAGGTATTTAAATACTCGTATTCTAAATATACATATTTTGTGAGAAGCTTTCCTTTTCCATGTAAATTATTAAGACTGAAATAATTTTTCACCTAATGTATTTTTACACAGTATTTTTGCATATTTACTCTTACTACTTCATTCCCCTTGAGCAATGAAATTAGGCTGACTTATCTATCTAGGTCCACCTCCTGCTTTTCATGGACAAAGGTAGCCTTGCGCCATCTACGTTTCCAACAAAGTCTAGAAATAGACATACAAGAATTTCCCAGAAGAAAAAAGTCACAGTAAGTAAAGTATTTGTGATGGTCGACTAGACACCAGCAGAACACTAGCAGCTACTGAGAAATGCTTAATGTAAAAGTCAGCACAGACCGAACAGGAGCCTCCTGCCACCAGGATGTCGGTAAAACTTAGGGAAGCAGGAAATGGGAATTGGAGTTCTTGAAAGAGAGCTTGGTTAGACTTCCAGAATTACGCTGAAGGTCTGAAGGCACCAGCTGAAGCATCTGGTACCCTGTTGCCTAGACTCTACTAGGAAAATACACAAAATGTAGCATTTAATGAAAGACATATAGAATAGATTCATATGAACATTCCTAACTAAAAGAGCAGTTTTCAGGAAGCAAGAGAGCTACTATAGAGTTACTGTCAGTGTAACTTCTGAAACGTTATGAAATACTTTGATAGAACATCTAGTTAATTTACAAGTTCATCTGCCCTGGCATTGCAGAGTTTGTTACAACGCTTGCATAAGGAAGTGACAGAGTCCACTACAAAGGCAAAAAAAATGACAAGTTAGTAAGATTTTCAGAACACTCTTCATCGCCTTTTAAGGAGAAGGAATTTAAGACATTGGATAGAAATAAATAAAGAAGTCCACAACCTGACAGGCTGCAGAAATAACCATGACATTTAAGGAAATACTTGGTTATAACATTTTGGGGAAGGCATTGTGAAGCAGAGGGGTGGCAAACACCACAAACCAAGGAAATAAAAAAAGGAGACATCAGTTTTGTCCTTATTTAACAGCAAACATGTTCAAATGCTACTAGCTACTCAGTCCCTCAAGCAGAAGAGATTTCTGGTACCTGGCAGCTTCTCACTCTAGCACAAAGATGGATGCATGGCGGAGAGTAACAGAATCCAAACCCTGCTAAAGAGTCAGCGTTAACAGCCCGGTGAGACTTTTCTACACTGTGAGCACTGTGATGTACTTTCCATCCCACCCGATACTATCAAGATAAAATCTTCCTAAAAGACAAACTCCACCTCAAAGAGAATTTCGGCACTCGATGCAGAAACGAAGAGACAAGAGACTCTGGCCTATGTTATGCCAGAAAGTTAGACAAGAGGGTTGCAATGGCTCCATCTAACCTTGATATCTCTTCATGCAAATGACCCGTTTACTTTAGGATGAAGTAGTTCTATTGCCATTAGCAGAACATGGCCAGGACACACCTGGTGAAATAACTTTGCTTGAGATCTTGGGCAGGAAGAGTTAACTGCCTTTTCTTACAGAAAAATTAATGGGGACCAGAAAGGCACCAATTCTGCTAAAGCCCTGGACACAAGGGTAGTCACAGAGAAATCATGCCACCACCTTTGCCAAGAGGAAAGGATGCTATAACCAAATGCTGGCTCTCCCCACCTGCAGTGACGGTACTTCACACACCACCTCAGCTGAGCTGACACACTGAAAAGTGCCCCTCCGGAATCTGACTGCTTTCCAAAATCTCTCCTTCCAGCTGTAACTGAAGACAGTGGTGCTTTTGGCCCCCAACCTTCCACGTCTGCTGTATTTCAGTATGTAAAGAAGGTCCTGTTAGACCTCAGATCTGATCCTCTACCACTGCAGCACTGCAAATGGCTAAGAAATTCAGCCCTGCTACTTGAAAATCTAGTAAGAGTCACTTAATTCTGGTAGCGATCCCAGCGGGTGACCAGTCCCTATTGTCTACGATAAGTTTTGGAAGGAAAGATGCCATATGCCGTACCAACACGAAACCCACCTGAAAATCACTAACAACCATCTCCTTTCTAATCTTGTGATTTGAAAGTGCCTACCTTTGGAGCTTCGAAACCAGAACAAATTCATCATAAAGATAGCTTCCTGCCTGGTTTCCCTCTGGAATAATCTTTAGACACGCAGATATATACAGATATTCAGCCATGAAGCACAACCAGACCCAATGCCGCACCAGGACTGCTGCAATGGCGTACCAGACACTACTCAAAAACTGGCTTTTGGCGTACCAGAGTCTGCTTTAGCCAAACAGAATAGTCTCCCTGGACATATGAATTACACGCCTCTGAATAAAATAGCTTGATATTTAATTGCAGGTTGGCAGGTGCTTCCATGATATATAGCACATGGAATAAAATTACAGGGACAGTATCAACAAGTAATAAACCGTATAGACAGTTTCCAGCAGG